>NC_136618.1:11335718-11343218 GCF_933228915.1 Telmatherina bonti
GAGAAAAAGCACCAGAGAGATGGAAAAGTGCGGAACAATATGCAGATAATCGCTGCTACTGTCTGCCGGTGGAGGGGGATCCAGTTCCCTCAAGCGACACACTGAGCAGGTTTCTGATCTGACGCCATGATTTTCTCTGTTTTCATGCTTTCTAATGAGTGCAGGGATGACTCATTTCATCAATATGCATCTCCTCACCAGCAGTGTCTTGGGCAATGTGAGCACACAGCATGCTCAGCATGAGTCTGTGCTTTTCGCCGTGCAAAACCGAGCTCTTCATCACCATTAATCCTCCTTCACAAATACAAACAGCACTTAAATGCTCCCATTCTCTTGTGAAACGACTCCATTCAGATTCGCCCGCTCCTGGTGGTCAGCTGCTGGTCCAAACAGCTGCCGGTATCGGCTCGCTATCTTCCTCTCAATCACGCGCATTTTCTGTCTGCGTGATTATCCGTTTGACCCAGTGTGGGCTTGCAGCACACGGGTGCTCTGAGCTTTATCTAAAGCTGCGAAAGGCAATCTGTACGAGGCGTAATCAACGGCTAATAACCATCCAGGCGGCTCAGCTGATTGTTTAGGCAGCCAGGTGGATTGGATTAGCTGATTGGGTCGTTTGCAATTTGTCTGGGAGGCTATTGACCATTTTAGCCAGCTGCAGGGTATAGGTTCCAAGTGGAAACAACATAATCACTGTGCTGGAGCCACGGGGACATTTGGGTGCCAGGGATACCATAAACTCACAAAAAAGGCTTAACAGACTCATTATGGACTTTTTGTTTTATATTCTGCATTGAAACAGTTCTGAGATCTTATATAAAATCAGAAACTGAGCCAATTTTGTCTTTTTGGGACACAGCATGTTTATATAAATTATTACAACACAAAGAAATATGGCAATTTTTCTGCGAGGCATTGTTGGTTTCATGGATGAGGAGGAAATTTGGGCCTTTCTTTGCAACGTTACTGTATTTAACGCCTCGGGAGGTGGTGTCTGCCAGTATTTAATGTTTTCCTACTGCAACACACCTGATTTAAAGAAAATGGATTTCCAAAAATCTGTTGTGTTGTTCTGCACAAGTCTGTTAATTACCCTTTCTTTTAAAGCAGGGATAATGCTGCAGGGAAGAGTTCAATACCTGCAGGACACTGGCCCTTGAGTTGGTGACCCCTGCCTTCGTTCAATGAGGTTTGCAGCATTTTTGTTTCTGCACAGCTTTCTTCCAAGCTTCCCCTGACTATGTGCCAAAGTGTCCTTGGGCAAGACACTGAACCCTAAGTTGCTCCCGATGTGCCTATCGTGGTATGAGTGTGTATGTAAGTTGCTTTGGATAAAGGTGTCTGCTAAATGACTGCAGAATAGAAATGTCTGGACATCGACTGGACCATTCTAGCACCTAGGTTTGTTTATCAGTCATTCTGTTTCAGGCTTGCTGCTGTGTTTTGGTTCATCATCCATTTCACAAGACCAAGGCCAGATTATCCAATGGACATTATGGGTCCAGGGGCCCACGCCCACTTTGGGCCCATGTGGGGACCATGTATGGCAAACACCAACATTTTGGACATGAAACAAAATGTACATAAAAGCCAGAAAGTTACACCACAGTGTCTAGTGTACTGCTATTGGTACCACTGGCTGAGAGATGTTAGAAATATCATTTCACAGTGTATCATTCCCAATTTTCACAATGTTGCGGTGGGGAAGGGGGCCCCTGGAACACTCTGAGCCCAGGTGCCTGTGCACTTTTAATCCGGCCCTGCACGAGACACTTTCACATGCTTTTTTGGGCTGAACTTGCTGGGACGTCTACTCCTGGGATGATTTACAGATGTTTTAAATGTTTACCATCAACAGTTTAGTTATGAAGCCCTTTTAACAGCAGCTACAGCTGAACAAACTGCTGTACAATGTGATCATAAAAATATATATAACATGTTCGGCATCAGTTGTACTGAGGATAAAGGCATCACAACTGGGGGGAATCTGCCAGAGTCAGTAAATTTTCTAAAAAGCAGCCATCTCATTGGCTAAATTAACTGGACAGGTGGGGCTTGATTGACATCTTTTTGTTTGGCTCTTGACCATGTTTTAATAGTGTCTGAGTTTCATGTGGTCATATAAGGAAAAGAAAACAAGTTTTCCTGTGGAAATAAACCAATCTCTTCATGGTTGTTTAAGCCCGTTACATACTGTAACATAGATATCCTCATTAAACTGTGAGGAGCTTTAGAAGCTAGCAAATTAAGCTAACTTGCGTCCACTTGAGAACTCAATTACACCGCTTGTTAGCTTCTGCTTTTCATGCACAAGTCAAACTCAGCACCACACTGACTTCACACATGGTAAATGTAACCAAAAAGTATAAATATATATAAAGACAACGCTATACAGATGTTCATAGACAACATGTTTTGAATACAAACTACAAGAACATAAAGCTACATCAACTCTCAGGTGTTAAACACTGGCTGGTGCAGGACACACACTCACACCATGAGGCTTGAAGCTTTGATAGTTCCCACAGATATCTCCAGAGGTAGTTTTCCTCTTTTAGAAAAACGACTTACAACAGCTGCTGCTGCAATGTTAAATTAATGGACTGATGACTCAAAAAGCAGGTCAAATGAATCACAATCCAACAGGCAGATTCAGGTTTGTTCTAAAGAGGAAAAAACTGGTGTGCGTGTGTGTGTGTAGATAGCGTTATATCATCCATTTTTCCATCCCTGACAGCGTCTTTGATTGAGATCATGTTGTTTTCTGCGTTACTCACATTCAGAAGTGGGACAACCCTCCCACTGCAATCTGTTTCTGTTACTGAGCAGACACTGGGGAGGGACTCTGGTCATTTCACACACACTCTCTCTCCCCACCCACTTGTCATTTGGTGCCCAGATGGAGTCGTTGCAGGCAAAGTAAGCTAGCTGTGCACCCTATTTATTTATTTTTAACAGAGAAATCTGCCTCAGGGTGTAAAGGGACAAAAAAACATCAATGAACAACGACAACCTTCTGTATGCAGTGGATTCAGCAGAAAGACACCAAATGGCTGTTAGACAATAAATGCTTAAAGGGGTGCTATTAGGGTATTTGGAGTTTTCTGAGCTTTCTACAGTGTTATAGTGTTGAATCCTCATTGGACATGTGAAAGGCACCGTTTTTTTTTATCACCTAAACGCATGTTTGAGTTTGAGTTTGAGTTCCAGCACTCTCTCCGTTTGGTTTCCATGGCAACGAAAAACGCATCGTTTTAGAGAGTTTTTTCTACTTGGAAATCCTTGCGACGTCCCGGGGGATAAGGTTCGGTGATTGGTTACCTTCTACTGGTTAACAAGGGCATGTACAAATACATCAGGCGGGTGGAAAACGTGGGATAAAGTTATTTCCAACGATGGCTGGTGAGTTTACCAAAGAGAGACATCCTGCTGCATTCGTTGCTGTGGGTTGCTGTTTTCCACTTCGTTTTCACGGTCTGATTCAGGTTCCAACATGTAGGGCTGTATGCTATGTGTTGACATTGTATTGTTTTTTTTTATTGAGTTCATATTAGCCTAATCCTTCTGTTTATGAGATGTTACAATGAGGGTGAAAGCAGTTGCGGTGCGCGCTCCCGATGTAGCGCAGTGGCGGGAGGCGGGGCTTAATGCGGAAGAGTCTCAATCCACTCGTTTTGCCCACAGGCTGATCTGACAGGGTCGGTCTGAAGTAAATAAAGCCATTTGTGACAATAACCCGATCAATCCCAGCCCTTCTGTGCTAAGAAATAAAAATAAATTAGCCTGAAATGCACATAATAGTTCCACTAACTAGCAGAAGTGTATAAAGTACCAGAAATCAAGACTCAAGTAAAAGTACAAGTACTCTATGAATAAAGTTACTTGAATAGAAGTTGAAGGGTTTTTGAAGTGCTCTACTTAAGTAGAAGTACTAAAGTATTTAAATTTTTTTGTACTTAAGTATTACAAGTAGCTTATTTTTAAAATGTTTTACTCAAGTACTGAAAGTAAAAGTAATTCTTATTTAAGACAACATTAAACTTTGTATCTCACATTGTTTATGAATTCAAACTTTTAGCCTGACGTTCAGAAATCCTTTTGCTGGAGATATCATACATGAACAGGAACATCCATGACAAAAAAAACACATATCAAGTGTGTTCATTCCCCTCCATAGCTTTTTCCTCTTCTTAAACCAGTAAGTATACTTTAAATGTTTTTTTATTTTTTTTTATTTTTTAAATTTTTTTAAACATCTCTCTTTATCCATAACTTATGACAACTAAAGGCAAGTCGGCCACTTATGGTTCTTCTGTGAAAACTGAAGTAATTAGTGATCCGGGATCCCTCTTCCGAAGACTCACTCTCACAGACACACACACACACACACACACACACACACACACACACACACACTTTTACACGGTTATGTCGCTTACTTAGAAAGCATAAGAGACATATTAAGTTGCTGCTAACTTGCTCCGTGATGCTCCTTCACTCCCGCTCAACAAAGCTGCCCGAGCTCCTTTAGCTAGAGGAAAGAGGTCCCACCCTTTATTTTTTAATGGCATGAAACTGAAACTTACACACTTGCATACAGAGATTGTCCATAGCGACACACATCACACTCTAACAAGTATAATAGATTTAAACAAATTACCATTGTTTTATTTTTGTCTTTTTTGCTGTTGTAACGAATAACGACACAGGACAATCAAAATGTATCGGAGTAAAAGTATCATAGTGATCCAAAATATGTAGTGGAGTAAAAGTGGAAGTAGGAGAGAAAAAGTAATACTTCAATAAAGTAGAGATACCACATTTTACTACTTAAGTACAGTAGTGAAGTAGTTCTACTTTGATACTATACATCTATGTTAACTGGAACTTGAATATTGTCAAAATATGTTTGTGAGAGATAAAACAACGTTATTTGTTTAAAACAAGAATAAAACAAGTACAACTTACTTCCTTAACAGGGTTTAAATGTCAATGTTTAAAAAGTAATGTGTTCATGCAGGTTCAGGTTGTGTTTTCAGTGCTCTGCAGTGAAGCATCGATCCGTTACTCTTGGATCAATTCTTCAAAAACGTGTGTTCACACAGGCTTCGGCGGGGTTTCCTCATTCCAGTAGATCAGGGATTACCAACTCCAATCCTCGAAGCCTGGTGTCCTGCAGGGATTGAATGATTCTCTCCTGCAAAACACATGATTCTAATAAAATGGATCACCAACAGTTTGTCAAGTTTTGCACAAACCTGTTAATGAGCCTTTAATCTGTATCAGGTGTGTTGCTGCAAAACGTCCAGTACCTGCAGGACTTTCCAACCCCTGCATTAGTCTCTCATGAGGAAACATTTTCTAGTCTCACTTGTCACAATCTTTTGCTTGTATGTCGCACTGAACATACCTACAACATGTTAGCCAGTTTTTAATGGTGCTGGTGTGTTTGCGTGCGGAAATGACGCTGTACCATAGTGAGAAAGTGATAATGTTTATATCTGGTTAACTGATGTGTTAGTGCAGCATGATACAGAGTGAAGCTGTCCTCCACTTGGATTCTTTATATTTTCATCTGCAAAAAGCAAAGATATTTCGTTTAATGCTACAGTTCGTCACACACAGATACAATAGCGTCATGCTTGTGTATTCTTGTTCTCTGAACATTATACGAGACTTTCCTTGTGACTGAACACTGTAGTGAACTCTGCTGGTTGGAGTTTGACACTGCATATTGCTATAGACCATCAAACGTTCGAACAATACATCAACCTCTCTATCAGAATAAAAACACTTTTCTGAACGTTAGCTGTACTAAATACAAATAATCATGAATAAACATTAAAATAATAATTTCAGTAAGGAGCCCACTGATGGGTGTCTGCCACATTAGCATGTGAGTTAGCCATGCTAGTGCATGGACACCATAAAGCATTTCTATAAACATATATAATGTATCTAAAACTTGCTTTGTTTTTGCATTTCCAGTGAATTCCTACACGAGGAAACATTGTTGAGTCTCTCTTGTGATAATTTATTGCTTTCTTTATCAGCTACCTTTATTTAGGGCAAGGCAAGTTTATTTGTATAGCACCTTTCTTAGACAGGACAACTCAAAGTGCTTCACATCAAACATTAAAAGCAGTACAGATGTAAAAAATAAAAAGCAAAAAACAAAAATAGCAACAAAAAAAAAAACATACATTATATAAGAATAATTAAAAGCAGAATTAATTAAAAGTGGCTGTGCAGCTGTCGTGCAAATGCGCGTGAGAAAAGAAATGTTTTTCACCTGGATTTATATGTGTCTACATCTGGTGAGAGTTTATTCTCCACTGACAGTTTGTTCCACATGTTTGCAGCATAACAGCTAAATGTTTCTTGTGGACTCTGGTCTGGACTAGTTGACCTGAGTCTTTGGATCAAACTGCTCTGCTTGGTTTATATTCTCTATTCAGGGAAGAAACACCCTTATGAAGTGTCTTAGTTGTGTTAAATCACACAATATGTAACTTTAAGTGCTTTAGGTCTTAGTTAAATCTGTGATAAAAGATGCTGTATGACGGGCACTCAGTGGTTCTATGAGATCTGGAATCAAGCAGGTTTTTTAGTGTATCTTTTGCTCCAACACAGCTGAAATTAATGAGTCATTGTGCAGAACTTGAAAGGCTTTTAGATTAATTTAATTTGATAAATTTGTGTTGAAGCAGGAATACTTGGCAAACCTGTTGACTTGCAGCCCTCGTCCGACTGAATTGAGTTACCCCTGTTGTAGGACCACACCATAAATGAGCTTTAGATTTATACTTTGATTTAAAAAGAGAATTTCTTTCAACAAAGTGAGAAGAAAATGGTTGTGAAGGTAAATTAAAGCAAGACAGACATTAAATGTGTAAAGATGGGTTTAAGATGCTGATCCCTGCATGTTTACCTGGAATAACGGAATTAGCAAAGATAGCATGGATGCTAGCCCTGCTAACTGGAGATTACGCCTTAGCACACAGATGTACATTTAAAACCAGACTATGTAACTAAACACAGGTTTCAGACATTATTGGTGATAAAAATGGACCTTGAAATGGAGTGTTAATGCTGAAAAAGATGCTATTTTTGAGGAGATGGTTGTGGAACGATGCTTGCTAGTAGCATCCACACATTTAGCTGTTTTGCTTATTCACAAAAACACAATTATGATCAACCAAACACTAAATTCCCTTCCTTTTTTTTTTTTTTTTAGGTTAATTTGATCTAATACAGATTACATCAACACTACATAAAATTCTATGTTCATGGGAGATATTTATTACAAATCTGAAAGAAATGCAGGACCACGGTTTGCAGAAGTATTCCACCTTGTTGGTGTTGTTTTGTTTACTAACTTATGATTAATTGCATTTTAATTGCATTACAATGTTTTTTCTCAGCACAACTGATCCATTTTCAGGTCAAATGACAAATAGAAGATCGTTTTAAAAATGAAAAGTTGTGTGTGCATATTAG
>NC_136618.1:11354075-11414075 GCF_933228915.1 Telmatherina bonti
GACCATGTAAACACTTAATTCCTAATGCTATTCGGAATTAAACTTTATTCCGATGTAAGTGGCTATTTTATTCGCATTTTAATTCCGAACTATTTAATTCCTCTGTCATGTAAACCTTAATTCCGCTCTAAGTTAATTCTGGTCGTTCTGAGCATGCTCGTTACCTTGTCCTGTCCCGATGATGCGCGTTGTTTTGCCTCCCGTGTTCAGTGGTCTATCTTTCTTTTTCTTCTCAGTTGCTGCAAAAAGTGAAGTAGTATGCTCGTGTTGAGCTGCTACTTCAGATTTATAATAAAAAAGCAGCAAAACTGGTACTTATATAATTTTTACAAGTTACGACTGAAAAGATGATAAAGACTGAAAAGCCAACTTTGTTTATTTCTGGTACACGTCATAGGTCACGTGCACTGTCTGTCCAATCGGAACCCTTCCCAACCCGCCGCTTTAAAGAGGAATTAAGTGAGGACGTGTTTCATGTAAACCTTCATTCAGAATCATTATTTTCATGTAAACTCATAGGAGAATACGTTAATTCCGAATGATTTAATTCAGGATTAAGAGAATACGTTAATTAACGTATTCTCTTACGAGTTTACAAGCTAATAATAACTTTGAATGGAGGTTTTAAAAAAAACACCATGTAACCGTAGCCATTGGCTCTATTCTGCACTTAAAGTGGCATCATGGAACTTTATAGCCTTAAAAATCAATGTCTTTGTTTTTATTTTTACAATGAAATGAAAGAGAAAGACTTTGAAAAATGTGGTGAATTCCCTGAAGCATGTCGAAAAACCCCAAATAACGCGATGCTACCTTGCATGAGCCTCAATTCGCGCAAAATCTAGTCAGCCAGATGAGTTTTTATGAGAACTGAGGCTTATGGTCAGCACCTGCAAATCATAGTTATTGTTGGCTGTAACTTACAAATACGGCTTTTATTTAGTCAAAAACTGTGATGAAAACGCAGTTAGAGATTGAACAAGGTGCTAGAAACATTCCTCAGTGATTCTGCTCCATCTTGACATAAATCAAGCCCCATTGATAATAATCTTGTTCCTTTCTACAGAGTTAATCAGCATGTTGTAGGAAGTAGGTCATTGGGAGGAGAATAATCATTTCTCAAGTTATTTATGGAAAAATAGGCTAAATGTGCAAAGTGACTCCCTATTCTGTTTATTTATAAGCAAACCATTGAATCTGTGTTCTTTCATGCGGTTTAGACTCAAATCAGGTGAAAACATCTAAACTCAGCAGGAGACTTTTCTTAATGAGGCACATATACAGTAAAGAGTTCAAGCATGAATATGAAACATCTTTATGGTTGCAAAATAAAAAGTCATTACTGCTCAAAGAAAACCTATTTCATGAGTTGCATGCTGTTAATTACAAATTACAGAAATGAATTATGAAGCTCTTTCTTGTTATCACTGGTTGTTCTCTTTCTCTTCAGAACTGCTTTAATTCTTAGTGTCATAGATTCAACAAGGTGTTGAAAATGTTTTCCCAGAGATTCATATATATATACGAAGCATCACACAGTTGCTGCAAACCGTGATGAAAATCTCCCGTTCCACCACATCCCAAAGCTGCTCCGTTGGACTGAGATCTGGTGGTTGTGGAGGCCGTTGGAGGACAGGGAACTCATTGACATAATCTGGATAATTGGTGTTCAGCTTGATGGTCCATCATCCTGCTGGAAGTTTCCATCAGAAAATGCTACACTGTGCTCATAAAGGGATGGACATGGTCCATCCCTTTATGTGGTGGTTAAACCATGTCATGTTGGTACTAAAGGGCCCAAAGTTTCCCAATTACTAGCCTGGCAAGCCAGACTCTCTTGCTGTACCGGAGTAGAGTCTGGGAACTCAATCACATCAACGGATTTCTAGGGCTGGACAAACAAGCGTGGAGTAAACCAATCAGAAAAATGGAGGTCTTGACGTCAGTGAAGCAGCAGGCTACAATGTCCGGAAGTGTTCAGTAGAGCGAACTGATAAATGAAGCTCTTCTCAAAGCCAGATGGAAGCAGAGCAAAAACATCTTTCTTCAAAAGAAAGGCCTTCATGGCTGTCAGTTGTTGAGGTTTTAAGGATATGTTCCTGGTCATTTAAACCAGCATTTACAGCAAAAATAAATGAATCCCGCTACATCCTGGCACCATCTTGAATGTTTTGAAGAATACGTGGTGATGCATGGCAAGAGTCTTCTCAGATCAACCGATCAGAGTGACTGGTTTGTTTAAGACCGATGTGAATCTCCGTGAAGGGGAGGGACTCCAGGCTGAGTCGCTCTGTATTGAATATATAGAGCCCTCCAGTCTGCCATGCCAGGCTAGCCCATTACACCAGCAGCAGCCTGAAATGTTAACACAAGACCAGATGGATCCATTTATTCATGATGTTTCCAGCAGATTCTGATCCAACCATGTGAATGTTGGGCTGAAATGGAGACTCATCAGACCTGGCAACATTTTCCATCTTCTATTGTCCAGTTGTGGTGAGTCTGTGTGAACTGTAGCCCCAGTTTCCTGTTCTTAGCTGACAGGAGTGCATGCGTTGCATGTGCTTAGAAGCTATTCTGCATATTTTGGTTATAACCAGTCTGACTACCTGTTGTCTCTCTCTACCCATTCTCCTCTGACCTCAGACAACTGCATATCACTGGATATTTTCTCTTTCCAGACCTTCTCTGTAAACCCTAGAGATGACTGTGTGTAAGTAAATCCTCAGACCAACAAAATGCCTCGTTCAAAGTCACTTAAATCTATTTCCTTCAGTATTCTGATGTTCAGTTTGAACTTCAGCAAGACGTTTTGACCATTGTCTACATGAACCAATGCAGCAAGACGCTGGCATGTGATATACTGATGTTTTAGCACACGCAGCCTGACACGATGAAGCCAGTTTAGACAGAAATGGTCAGTTTGGTTATTTCTAATCTGAGCTGCTGCTGCTTTAATATCATACTCAACACATCTGAAAAGTTTGCTGTATAAAGTGTTTCATTTTTGGATGGCTGACAAAATGAAAGACTTGTGTTTCACCCAAGTTTTTGAAGTATTATTCATGTCAGAGACTCTCAAATGCAGAGAAAGTGATTGTTTTAATGTCACCTTCAATGCCACAGGATAAGCGTTGCACGGGGCCTCCAGCTGTTTAATGATGCACAGACTATTTCTGCTTTCTGCTGTGTGACATTACCAAACTTCTTTAAGAGCCTTTTTGAGGGGAATGGTTTGGCAATTAGCCTCCTATTTTCAAGCTCTTCCAACAAAATCATGAGGCAGACATTAAATCCAGTGAGCCAGCAAAGTGCTTGCCGGTAGCCAGTCACAGTTGTAGCACTCAGTGGAAAATTTGAGATTAGTCTGAGCTTAAAGTCTTCCAGAGTTTCTTTCCTGAAAAATATGAAAAAGGATAATAAAACAACAGGTTGCTCTTCAATTATTTTTTATCTCTCCTCCCAGGCAAACTGAGAACAGCTTTTGGAACATGCTGAAACGCCGTCTTGCAGCCGTCTCTGCTGCTTGTGCATCGTTATTAGAGAAACTTTAACGATGACGGTGCACCTATGACGGCAATAACAATAAACCTGATCTTAATATGCAGGAAGATGGTAGAAGAAGAGATTATCCCCATATTGTTTGTGTCACCTGCTGCAGGCAGAAAGCATGAAAGCAGCTTGAGGAAAAGAAAAACACCTAATCACCACCGATAAAAACCCTAATACACTTCTGCCTGCGTTGCAATGCCAGTTATGAGGGCATGAGGATTTTATGGAGTCAGAACCCTGTGGTGTAAAAATCGAGTCTCTTTGGGGGGGGGGGTCATTTTATGTCCCAATGCTATGAGAGTTCAGAAAAGTGGACACTAAGAGAACATGGGTATCAACTCTGAACACTGCTGGAGATCATCAGAAGGATTGCCATCCTCCTCTTTTCTTGCTGCACTGTGTAATTTTCATGGAGGTCATGGTGCACTTGTCAGAGAAAGCGATTCCACGAAAATGGCAATGCAGGAAATGCTACTCGGTGTAGGCAGACTGAGACTGTTTGCAATTTGGCTTAATAAGTGTTGTGAGGTGTGGTGGCTGCACTGATGCTGCTCAACCATCGAAAACACGGCCCCTGACAATCTTCTGTGTCGTCAAGGACAAGTAAGCTGTGAATCGGAGTCAGTTAGCAAGGTATGGCACTCTGTCCTGTCAACAGCACCGTATCCAGCATCTCGAATGAGGGGGGGGGGTGTCATGCCACCAACATGGCATGTTGATACATTTTAAATATGCAGTACTACATAAGATCTCATTTTTTAAAATTGCTTTTGATGATATTTTTTCTGCTGACAGTCGCATCTCAAGAAGCATCAATCTCATTTAGCTAGCCACAAAATCTGCTCCGATGACGAGACAGTCACTAGGGTTAATTGTTCTCCACATGGGGGTAACGCTGCCTTCAGAGTACATTCTTTATGTCTGACAGTGACAGCAAGAAGCAGCCTTCTATCCAGACGCCTCCATTGGGATGAGCAGAAGGAGATGCCAAAGATGTCAAGACTATAGATCTATTCAGCACAAATGGATCTGAAGTGACTTTAATTCTTTGTAGAATCAACCTTGTAACATGATAAAATGCTAGATTAGAAATCTGGTCCGAGCTTTTGTGTCACTAGTTATAGTTAAAAGCATATTGTGTAAGTTTTGGCGATTAGGAGCGCTAAACTCGTAATTTCCCACAAGCTACATGATATTGTTTCAAAATTAAACTGTCTCCATATAGGACACCCACAACAAAAGACTCACAATACAAAAACTGCCCCAAAAACATTACTATAAATTGTAGTTTAGCGTATCAAATTATCAAATGAAGCAATAAGTTTGTCACAATTCATGTCAATAACTTAATGTAATGAAAACATTAGCTTTAGCAGTTAGCTTATGGGACATTACAGTAGTACTGCGTACTATTGCACAGCATACAAAAAACATCAAACTAAACCAGGACAGTTGCCAATTATGTTACTTCTTTGATATTTACATGAATTCTAGGAAATGCATTCATAGCATGCAAACCAGCACAACTTGCACAAAATGTTTCAGGAGTCACATTAGCTTTGGTCTGTAGCAGAAGAGCTTAAGCTAGCTGAGTTTAGCTTCTACTAAACAGCAAAATAAAGATTGAGACGTTTACTGCGACGCTCTGCAGTTCATCAGGAACTTACTACCACTGATTTGAATAAATGCTGGCTGAAAGATGTGAAAAAGTCACATTTTGGTACATTTTGCACAACAAAAAGCTAACTTAGCAGTCTAATAGTACTGAGGCAAAACAGAGAGTGGGCTGTTCTTTCATCAGACTCAAATGAGTGAATTCTTTGCCAAGGTGGACTCGTCTCTTTCCTCTGGAGCAATCTCTTTCCCGCTTGCTGTCTGGCCTCCTCAGACTATTTTCACCATTTTGGTTCGTTCGACTATGAAAAACTTTGGTTCGAAGAGAAGAAAACAGCACAAAGCGGAGTGTTCTGTTTTTATAGAGGGGGGCCAAAAAGCAAAGCGCTCCAGGTCACCTGATCCCATGAGAGACGGATCCACTCCCTGCAAGTTATAATGTCTGGTTTCTGAAGAAGACAGCCACCTCACAGCGCGAACATGCATCAAACACTGTATAAAGAACCCAGAAATCATCCATTATTACTTACATGAGACCGATGTTTGGTTTAAAAAAAAATTATACGGTGTCCCTTTTAAAGCTCCAATCCAAAAGTTATTATTCACTTAGAATATCTGTCCTCAAATCATACCGTTACAGCATGGGATGGTTTAACTACCACAGTCCACCTGAGAGCTGTTTCCAACCATGTCCATCCCTCTTTGAGCACAGTGTAGCATCTTCTGATGGAAACTTCCAGCAGGATGATGCATCATGTCACAAAGCTCACATCATCTCCACCATGACGATGAGTTCACGGTCCTCCAACAGCCTCCACAGTCACCAGATCTCAGTCCAACAGAGCAGCTTTGGGATGTAGTGGAATGGGAGATTCTCATCACAATATGCAGCAACTGTATGATGCTTCTTGTCAACATGGAGCAATATCTCTGAGGAATGTTTCCAACATCTTATTGAATCTATGACACCAAGAATTAAAGCAGTTCTGGTGGGAAAAGGACCAAGCAGTGATTCAGGATCACAAAAACAAACTACATAATTAATTTCTGTAATTTGTAATTAACTGTAAACAAATCATGAAATAGCTTTTCATTGAATAGGAATGAATTAACTTTTTATTTTGCAACCATAAAGATGTTTCATATTCATGCTTGAACTCTTCGCAGTATATGTGATACAACCCAAAAGCCTCATTAAGAAAAGTCTCCTGCTGAGTTTAGACGTTTCTGCCTGATTCAAGTCACAAACTGCATGAAAGAACTCAAAATTCAAAGGTTTGCTCATAAATAACTGAAAGAATATCATTAGATTAGGGACTCACTGCACATTTAGCACATTTTTCAACAAATAACTCGAGAAACAATTATTACCTTTCTTCCCCTGACCTACTTCTTACAAGATGGTGATTAACTCTGGAGAAAGGTACAAGATTATTATCAATAGGGCTTGTTTAGCGATGGCCAATTTGGTAAAAAGTACTTAGTGTCAAAACATTTTGTTGCTTATCTCACCAGCTTAAAAATATTTTTTTTCCTTCACAGTCTGAAAGGTTTTTCTTTTATCCATCTGGCTCTGCAGTCTGGGCCCAAATGGTCGATGACGAGATACAGCACGCGCATTTCTTCAAGAGAAAGATGAAGAGCCAAAGCGGCATACATAAGACGAGGTGGGCGGGTGAACCTTTGCATGTTAAATCATCCCGGCCTGTCGTGACAAGTTAAAATGGCCCCAAAATGTTTCAGCTCAGTTTGATACACTTGGCATCTGGTGTGGTAAAGTATACACAACATGCGCGTTTGATTGTATCAGCATCAAATCTCTTTTCAGGAAACGTTTCAGGACTTTTCTTCAGTGGAATTTGCCTCTCAGCTGCTTTCTATATGCTTCAGCACAGAAATGCATTTGCGCTGTGGTTCATATCACATATTCTGAATAGTCAGCCTGCACAGATCCTTTCAATCTGGCTGCTTCTCTGAATAAATGAACAAAATGTGTTCGGGATTCTTCATGTATGCAGGGCTAAGTCAGGATTTTACAGCAGAAAAGTCAACAGAGCCGTTGTTTTGGAATATTTGTGGACAAATGAGGGTTTTCTTTGGCTAAAATGATAGTTTTAACCATTTTTTTTTTGGCTCTTACTGATGATGCAGTGTCTTTGTAAGACGGCACCTTATTGTGTAGAGTGTACGCGAGCTGCCGATAACTCAGAAGTGGCTGAAATTAAAAAACCAATAGTAACATGTAGTCAGTGCTAAAGATGTTCTCAGTTGGTGATGGAAACAGTCGGTGTGGTGTGGGTTTTCTCGCCTTTTCTAATGTTAAAAAAAAAAAAAGAGCGATTTTTGAAGCTTTTGCATGCTTTCAAGTAGTTCCATTTCTCGGAATGCATGCACACCTCTGTTTCCAGCTGTGAAAACACAAGTTTTAAAGCAGCCGTAAAGACAAAGGAGGAAAAGAAAAGGCTGAGATTTTGGGACTGTGAGTAAAACACGTGTTCAGTACAAGCAAATCTTGTGATTTTCTACTAAAACTGTCTGAATGTGTTGTTTTAGTGGACATGTGTGCCTTCCTGGAGTGGACTAAGAGCTAAGCAGGTTAACCACCACCATTACATGGCAACTGTCTCCAGTTTGCTATGAACCCTTGGTTCACACAAACTGGAATAATCAACAGTAAGACCGGCTTTTTGGTTGGCGAGACCTCTTTGAGCAGGTGTTTCAACTTAAACTCAGCCATCATGAACAATGGCAATGATGTTGAACACAGGCACAGAGGATCCCTCTCCTGGAATGGTATTTCCTCTTTTCTTTTAAAGCTGGAAGCAATTTCAGCAGAGAGAGTTTTCCAAATACCCCACTTCCCCAGCCTCCCTCTCAGGCATATCCTATATCACAGTACCTTGCTAAGGCACTCACATATACTGTATATCTGTCCTCACATGGTATTTATGGTCTCTGCAGCGCTGAAAGGTCTCGTTTTGATTGATGTTTCTGTTTCACAGACTCATCTGGACAGAAAGGAAGAAAACGAGTGAAGTTAATGAACTGAAATGTTTATTGGACCAATTGGAAATATTTACAAAATTCTCTTCTTATACTTTGTGAATCAACATCCAATCAGGTGATGGCATCGTTAAATGCCATAATCCTCGTATAACACTTACATGTTTACTTGTTTAGAGGTTTAGTTTCATTTCATGCTTGCTGCACAGCTCTGATGGTAAACGAAGGTTGCATGCCAATTCAATAAAGATCTTTTCCTTAATATCCGCACCAATCATTTAGCTGTTTTCATCTTTTCCTTCTCACATCTCATGCTTACAGTTCTGTCATCACAGCTCTGGTCCGGTTGACTTTACGAGACAATCAACACGATCCCGGTCCTTTAAAACTGTCTTCTGTTGAGTCAAAGCTCATTGGAAGCTTCTGCGTATCCATCAGCATACAGACTCTAGTGGGTGACCTTTAGGGCTCATTTATGCTCCATTTACTCATGTAAATGGTTTAATCTGAATCAAACATAGTCAAGCGTCACTGACCATATTCTCCCATCTGTGCTTTACATTGGCATTGCTGGCAATACATCCACTAGAGCAGCGGTTCCCAAACTTTTTAAGCCGCAAGTAAAGCTGGAAATTTGTCTGTGTTTTTCCATAAATAAGGAAGATAAAGTTATTTTTGGAGGATTATGTTCTTAGTTGTGGCAAAACAGCCACAAGCCAAGCCTGAAAATCTGCTTTTATTTTATCAAAAATTCTGATTTTTAAAAAAGCCTCCGTATTATCTTAGTTTCTGGACACCAGAGGATTAAAATAAAGTCTCAACGTAAGGCTTAAAAATGGTCAAAATCATCATAAAGAAAGACAGTGGTTTGTGGTGGGTTTAGAATTGTAACACCTTCATCCCTGAAATTAGCTTCCTTAATTTGGATATTAATATGGTGAAAGTAGCTTAATAACTTTACAGTTCAATACGGCTCTGTCAGCTGTATTGTAGCTCTTGTTACCACCGTAAAGTTAGGAAAATAATCAGATTAATCTTTTCTGGATCAATGACTGATGAACAGAAAATTGCTTCTATAAATTGACAACTAAAAACACAACCAGGTGGAGAAAATGAAGAAATGATAAATAGTAGGAAGATAAATAAATATTAGTGGGTAAAAGCATAGCTAAATACAGTAAATCAGCTCGGTAAAAAAAATAAAATCATCTAATGCCAGTGGTTGTTTGTCACAATCTGCAGCACCAGGCATCAAAGGGAAATAAAGACAACAATGGACTGGAAGTGGTACTGGGTGAAGCCATCTTGAAACCCATAATATCTGGGAATCTTTGAAAGTTATGAGCTCTGTTTGGAAAAATGAGGTGCAAAAAATCCTGTGGGAAATGACCTTGGAAGACAACTTGAATGCATGATCCTCCAGGTATGCTGCTTCCTTGTTTAATGCTAAGGTACGCTAACTGTTAGCTTGCTAAAGCATCATTCAGTCATTCGTTATCCTAACCCTGGGGTAGGTAGGTAGTTAGGCTCCAGCTTCCCCACGGCCCTTCATCAGCATAAGCGGTTAGGACAGTGGTAGGAAACTCCGGTCCTCGAGTACCGCAGTCCTGCAAATGTTAGGAGTTTCCCTGCTGCAACACACATCAATGGCTAATTAACGGCTCTTTGCTGAGTGCGGCTGTTGTTGCATTAACAGTGACTATCACCGCCCTACGACAACGTTCTCTAGCTTTATTTATTAAATAAAACCATGCCATCTCTCAACTGAATCCGCCATCATTCAGACTGACCAGAAAAGAAGCGCCACCTTTCCCCCTCTTTTCCGCTGCGTTTTTCCAGACAAGCGGCAGTGTCAGGAGTGTTTTGGGCGTCGGACACAAAAGCGGCAGTTTAGCGACCAGTGTCAAGTGTTCAGCGTTTTGAGTGTTTAAGCTCAAAACGCGTTTGGTCTGAACACACCGTTACAGTTGCATTTGCCAACTCCACACAGAAAGGCCACTATCCAAGCCTTGCCCCAACCAAGGATTGAACCAGTGACCTTCTTACTGTGAGGCCACAGTGCTAAAGACAATTTTTCCAATGGACCTCTGATAGGATCTTTTAGATGTAGCACTACATCCTGCACTCGCCTGCTGTGGCAAATCAATCCAGTCAAGGTTCCACACCATGTGCATACAACATGCACTAACATAAAAATGTGTTAGCTGGACTGTAACCAACTACTGAGCTGTCCTGGAAACCTACACAGAAAGTCGGGTGAGGGGTTTTGGTTGGCATTAGAGCGCCACAGGGGTCCTCATATTTGTTTAAAGTCAAAACGGTCACACAGTTTACATTGCTGCCTTCACGTTGGCCTGAATGGACAAGCAGGGTTGATTTATTTTGACAACCACAGCTGAGCTGGCCTGTAAGATTTCACAAGTGCAGAAAGAGGCTCATCAGATTGAATGCTTTATTTGGTTTCAGTAGGAAAAAATAACATTTCAGTCACTCACAGAGGGACGTTTCCAAATAGAGCATATAACTGCTGCAAACAGAGTTGGTTACTGACCCTGTAAGGTTGATGGGAATGACAAAATCATGCACGTTGCATTGATGTGTGGAGGATGAAAATGTGAGACAGCTGCAGTGACAAGGATGATGTTTCAAATTCAAAACAGAAAAATGTTTCAGTTCAGCGCTGAGTTTAATGTAGTGGGGGGCTTTTCCCACCATAATACGGGTTTTAGGTAAATTCCACAGAGCATTCCCAATGTGCTGCTGATTGAATGCTTGTATTGATAGAGCAAGCGACTGTTTGTGTGTGTTTCCTGGAGTCAATCCCGTCCTGAAATCTGTGGGAACGTGTTGAAAATGTGTAGCTCTGACTGGACTCCACTAAAAGTTAGAAACAGGAGTTCTGTCTCAGTTCCAGCTGCTGATCGTGCGCTGACAGTTCATACGCCATACTGGCATAGTGTCAAGAGAATGTGTGTGTTGGCAGTAGGGGTGTCGCACACTGTGCCCTTAGCTGTGTTATGCTCTGTAAAAACATGGCTGGACTGCTCGCCATGATTTGAATCAGGACCATGTCTGCCATCTGCAGCCTGGTATCAAGATGCCTCATACAGCTTGTGTCATAATGTGCCATCAGGGATACATTTTTACTCTGTTTAACAGCACCAGCGCGTAGTGAAGTGCCTTCAGCAGAAATCCCAACCAGGGGTTTAACTGTCCACCGTGTAACCCAGGATAGCATATGTTATGTCCTCAGGCCACTTGCTAGCGCTAGTCGGACCCCATGTTTCTTCAGAACTGCTGTAATTCTTGGTGACATGAAGTTAAGATGTTGGGAAACACTCCAGAGATTTTGCTCCATGCTGTCATGAAGCATCAAACAGGTGCTGCACATCCATGATGAAAAACACCTTGGAGTACAGGGAACCCATCGTCATGTTGGGAATGATTGGAGTTTTGTGACACTGATACCTCCAGCAGGATAATGCACCATCAGAAGATATTACACTGTACTCATTAAGGGACGGATATGGTCAACAGCAATACTCTGGTCGACTGTGGTGGTTAAACCATGTCATGTTGGGACTAAAGGACCCAAAGTTTGCTTAGAAATGATCCCTACACCATTACACTGCCACCTGTCTGAACAATTGGTCCAAACTTTTATGTTTTCACCCAATTCTGAGCCCATCATGTTAATGTGGAGCTGACATGGAGACTCATCAGGCCAGGCAACACCTTTCTGTCTTCTACTGTCCAGTTTTGGAGAGTCTGCATGAATTGTTGTCACAGAGTGAAGATGTGGATGTAAATGCAGGTTAGAAGAGACAGCAGGTAGGCAGGATGAAGGGTAAAGATGTTTAATACACTGGAGGCCAAGAGAAACTAAGACAAGAAAAAACTATGGGAACGACAACGGCAAGTCCGCAATACAGTGTCCTTGCGCCAACGCAGCTTACTCAATTGAAGGAGTCAATGAGCAGAACCTGATAGTGTGTTAGATCCATTTAATTTGAAAATCTGCTGAACTGTGGTCCTCGTGGGGCCGAATTGATTACCACTGGACTACGGGAATGACAACTACACTGTGGACAACTAAACAGGAATGTCTGCAACCATAAACCAGCAAAGTGGAATTGAAACAAAGTGGTTTATATACAGCAAGGACAACAAGACACAGGTGGATTGAAAACTCTGGAACAGGAAATAGACATGACGCCAAACCAAAACCATGAGAATTGTAGCTGCCTAATTACCATGTCCAACCAGTCGGCCCATTCTCCTCAGACATCACTGAGACATTTTGGTCCAGACAACTGCTGCTTGCTGGATATTTTCTCTTTTTTAGACCATTCTCTAAACGCCAGGGATGGTTGTCCCAGTTGATCTGCATTTTCTGAAACACTCAGACCAACCACCACAGAAACCACTTGAACCCTTTTTTCCTCGCTCTGATGTTCACTTTGAACTTCTGCCGATGGGCTGATTTGCTTTTTGAACAGATGTAGCCAGTGGTGTCGTCCAAGGGTATACGGAGTATACCCATGTATACTTCTTTTTCAGTCAACTTTCAGTATACACACTTCTAAACCCCCCAGAGATGCTGCTTTTACAATTGCAAACATCTGTACACATGTACCTACATTGACCAACAGCTCAGCAAAGGTTGCCAAAGCTACACTGGTGCAGCTGGCCATCAGCTGTGTTAACTTTAGCCTGAACATGGACATAAGATATATGTATATATGTCTATGAGCCTGTCTCTCACTAGTCTGTGTGCCAGTGTTGGTTTAGTCATTTCATAAGTCTTCCTCCCTGAAACCGAAAAGCAGAAATTGTGTGACAATGAACAAATATAGTGATGGATTATTGGGGTAAATTATCTAGAATAGTCTTACATGTCACTTTCTGAAACAGCTTTTTTCTGGGCTACTTTTTTTTTGTTTTTAAAACAAGTGGGGGGGGGGGGGGTTGAGAGGCATACAGACATCTTGAGGGGCCACTACACTACTGGATGTAGCTGGTAAAATGTACAGAAAGTGGTAAGTGTGTTTTATTTTGAGTCGTACAAACTGGAAGCAATGGAGCCACCAAATCATGCCAGGGTCATCTGGTTCTGTTATATCAGGGTAACAACAGTTTCCTCTGGCGGTTTCCCAACCTCAACTTTAGACGACTAAATTCAGCTGACTGGTAGATCTGAGTGTTCTAGCAAGCAAATATGTTTGAGGACAGATATATAACCCCCAATGAACTTGCTCGTTTGTATGAGTCAGCGATAAAACCTTAAAATCTGTCCTAAAACATATGCAGCAGCCACAAAAAGTAGGGATGCACCGATACCAGTATATGTATCAGCTTGATACCACGTGTGTGTGTGTGTAATGGGTGAATTTGTTTCATCAGTTAAATCTTGATTCTATGGGAGGTTGAAATTATCTGTGATCGGTTGATTTGGTCTAGCTTGTAATTCCCATTTGATTGGTCATGCCTGCACAGATCGGAAGGGGGAGCTCTACGCATGTTTCATTCACGCCAGAGCTGCTGCAGGAGACGCATCGCGTCTTGAGTCTTTCTGAATATATTCCCGTTCCAGGTATGACATATTTAATTTATACTTTAATTGTCTGGGCAAATGAATGTAAAAGCATTTTTGGTCACTGTGCAGATGTTCAAACATGTTCTGTAATATTTGTTCCTGATCTCGGACCATTTTTATTAGTTGACGGTTGCTAGCTGAACCACGTTTTTTTCTTTTTTTACAAAGCGGCATCACGCATAACGTGCGTCGTAGCTTTCGTAGTTCAAGCTGAATAGAGATTGTGTTTAATCGTTCCATGCCACTGTGTATAGTCAGTGTCTGCAAATGTAGGGGATTTATTCACTGGCAGTGATTAGTTTGAATAGTGTGACACTGTTCATTTCTGTTTAGTCATTTATTTGGGATTTAATGATGAAGAATGTTAAATGTGGACACATGAAGATGTCTATCATGTCGGTTTTATTTTTGAGTTTGGATATTCAGTTTTATTTGTTTATTAAGCTATACTGTCACTTGCTAACCTTTTGAAGGTTTACCTGAGAAGTGATCAACTTTGTTTTATGTTGAATTGTTTTAAGTTTAAGTAGCACCTATGGGAATCCAACGTGTTACTGTTATGTTTTATAACAAGAATGTGAACATGTGTAAATATTTCTGAAAAACATGCAAATACATTCAGGCCTGATCTGCTGCAGGTGAAGCATCGTGTCTTGAGTTTTTCTTAATATATTCCCGTTCAAGGATTCGAGTCCAGCCCAGGTACCAGGGTGTAACATGTACTGTCACAATCAGCCCTGCTTCCTCCAGCATTGCTGCTTGCCACACCCCTAATCAGGTTTACTGCCCTCACCTGCCACTGCCACCTGGTCATCATCCCCATCAGTTCAGCCTGTGTATATATGCAGCTTCCACCATTCACTCACTGCCAGATTGTCATTGCCCTCATGCCAGACCTTCCAGCAATCCTATCCGAATCGCCTGCCTGTTACCAACCTGATCTGCCCCCGACTACCGCCTCTTGTCTTGCCCTTGGAACCTGCTCCCCAGTGGTAACTGGGTTTCTACCCTGGAGGACCACCAACAGTGAGTTAGTGGCTCTTCTGTCTTCTTGTTGATCTTGATGCCTGCCCTGTCGGCCCAGAGGAAGGTTACTCTGCTTGGTAAGTTGGGAACCAGAGTTCAGCCCCAGCACTGAACATTCTCGAGTGGATAATAAAGACTGTTAACCTGCCCCGATCTCTTGTGCTGCTTTTGGGTCCTTTCTCCAATCGTTTCAATGTACTCGTACCTGGGATTAATAAGTGTTCCGATACCACACTAGTCAAGCCAGCGCAGATGTGTTTTGATGACATGCTTCGGACATGCTTTAAAAGAAATAAATGCCTTGAATGTTAAAATGTGGCATTTTTTTGTTACACTAAAAGCGAGATCTTTGTTTCAAAATCCCACATGTATAGGTGGTTTTGGGTAAAATGTGTTAAATAAAACTTGTTGAAATGATTAAATCTGTAATGTTATGTTTTTATTGGTGAGGTCCAGATTTGCTTGAAGTCAGCAGTTTAAAAAGTTGCAGAGAAAAAACAGTGTTGAAGTCCAGGAGTTTCAGAATCAAAAAATACAAAGCTTGAATATATTCAAGTTGAACACACACACACACACACACACACACACTAAACACCTCCGGTTGTTACAGCTTCCTGTACCATCAGTATCACAGATGCATCCCCACTGACTTATTTCAGTCCCTGTATACGGGTCAGGCAGTGACACACACTGTAGCGCCAAGGGGCTGTTGACACCAAACACACGTACACACACAAACACGCACACACACAGACAGGAAGGCATGCATACAAAAGCACACATATGCAGCTTGCGCTGACATACACAAACATATACACAGGGTCATTTCTTGCTTTGGCACTCCTCCACTCGCTCACACACACACACACACACACACACACACACACACACACGTGCTGAACAAGGAGGCCAGATGGAATCACAGCGTGGGCTGTTGGCCTTTCACACTCTGGAGACTTCATTGCTTTCCGTTTCTTGTCCTTCACCAACACTGTTTTCCTTCTCCTTCCACTTACCCCCTTTCTTCTTCACTTTATCTCTGTCAGGACATCCAGGCCTCAAACTCGCCTCTTCTTCATGCATTTTTTTTCCCCACACACAATGCCTGACTAAACTCATCATGCCATGTCAAGACTCGCTTTGACTGCAAGAAGGAATGGCGGAGTTCGGGGTCGTTGCTATAAAACACAAGGGGGGAAAAAATCCCTGTTTTTCCAGATCTATAGCCTGGATGCGCATTTCTCCCTCTGGCTGCAGTCTTCCTTAATCAAATCAGGGGAGAGGAGTAAAAGGAAGAAATGCTTAGTCCCCCAGGCCTTTGGGTTGCATGTGCCGTAAATATCGATCTCAGGTTGAACGCAATTAGAATGATGGAGCAAAAATAAAAGACCTCGCTGTTTCTGCCAAAACGTTCTTGGCTTTGGAGTGCAGTTTATAGAATAAAGATGGCAGCGAAAGTCTGCAAGCAGGCGGCTTCTGATTTAAAGAGGTGGAGTGTCTTACCGAAAAAAGCACTTAATACGCCTCATGGTGGATAATGCATATTATACACCGCTGATGAACATCTGAGCAAGGAAAACATCTCAGCCGAAGAGTTGAATTTAAGAGTCCAATCAAAATTGGAAAAAAAAAAAAGTATTTAAGGGCAATAAATGGTTG
Organism: Telmatherina bonti; assembly: GCF_933228915.1. Taxonomy (NCBI): domain Eukaryota; kingdom Metazoa; phylum Chordata; class Actinopteri; order Atheriniformes; family Telmatherinidae; genus Telmatherina; species Telmatherina bonti. Next base: position 11,370,526 of record NC_136618.1, read on the forward strand.
AAAAGCTAAAGCTTTAATTAGTTAAATTAGCTGAAGAGCTTGTAGAAGGACAGATAATGACGGTGTGATGAGGATCAGTGGTTCCCAACTTTTTGTCGTCTTTATTGCCACATGCTCTCTGTATGTCCACTGAAACTGATCTTCTACTTTGCATTAATCTCAATGATTAAACAGAATAAGGGCTGGGCGATATGACCAAAATCTCATATGCCAATAGAGTTCATTTTATATCCCCATAATGATATACATGACAAAATAAAACTGTTTAATTTTGTGTCAGTCATCAGTTATATGTCAGATGTGCTTGGCAACGGCAGCAGTGATCTCCTTCCATCTGTGGGAACTATGGCCGTATGATGTTTCATGGGTAAAAGCCAGTTGACGCTTTACCGGCTTTTGGTAGTTGATTCTATTCTTTATTCTGTATCATTTATCCTGATTCTTGCGCAGGTGATAAAATGAGTGAGTTGTGTCAGAGTCCGTTGTTGGAACTGTGAGCTAGTCGTTGTCGGTTCCACTTCGGTCTTTTTATATCCAAACAGAAATTTCCCCTCCTTTAGGAACAAAAGGATCGGTTTCGGTTGGTTTTCTTTTAGTAAATTATCCTGCTCTGAAACATGTCTGCTGAAGTCTTCCTCCATGTTTGTTTATTTCTTGCAGTGTGCATGCCGTAAAGCGCATCTTGACATGAAATACTGCAGTAAAGCACCTTATTGTAGCATAAAAGACAGAGCCCCATATGAAACAATAGACATTTTCTATTGTCCAAACAATATATATAATTTTATCGCCCAGCTCTAAACAGAAGTTCTTTTTATTTTTTGCTTTAATCTCAAACTGTAAAGATAATTATTTTATAATGCTAGCCTACTTTAGGCTATACTGCCCAACACCAAATCAGCTTGATTTTAATTTGATAGCTTTTCTATAAATAACGGATGTTCTGTAACAAACTGAAGTAGCAGTGGCGAATCCAGGAAATTTTTTGTGGGAAAACCAATCAATAGGTATATTTATAAGGTTGAGCAGGATGGCTTGACTTTGATTAGAATCAGTGTGTCAAATACAGGGATTACTAGTCACCTATCAAGGATTTAATAACAGCTATGATGGCTTTCCAATGACAAAAACAAAATTAGATAGTTGCTCGCTGAACATCAACAAATGAGCATTTTTCAACAAAATGTTCTGTACTGCATCCAAACAAACATACCAGTAAAAAAAAAAAAAAATCACCAGCGACTGTATATAAAAAGATGGATGAAGCCTCCATGACATCACCCATAGGTTTCTGAAGAGCTGAATTGAATTGGGCGGGTTCCTACTCTCGCCATCTTGGCAGGGGCATGTGTGTTGTCCCATTTTATTCTTACTTTAAGCGGAAGATTGGGTACCTGTCAATCAAAAGGAACCGCCCCTAAATATGCCAAATTTTGAGATTAAATTACTTTTAAATGGGCAAGTTAGAAAAAAGTTCACTCCCCCACAGTTGTCATGAAGAGACAGAGCACATGATAAGACAAGTGTCAAGATAAGATTTTTAGTGGCTGAAAAGATCTCACAGTACACGTTGGATGCAAGATGGAAGCAAAATGAACCGTTGATAGGGGCATATCACTGCAAACATCAGCAAAGGTAGGATCTGTAATGAATCTTTAAAGTAGCACTATGTTTAAAAAACAAAACAACAAAAAAAAACATGTTTGACTCATTTGGAAGGTAGACATTTATTTACTACATTCTTGCATGGAGCCGTTATTTTTCAAAGCTCACAAACCGCACATCGCAACTTTATTCCAGCCATTAAGTAATGTGTTATATTACGTGTCACAAGCTAGCAACTGGATATCAACACAACAGCCATTGCACTAAAGAAACCAACAGGGATCATCTGACAGTCGACATTACAAGAAACTTCTTAAACTGTATTTTGTACCATCTGAAGCATCACGCTGGAAAACATTCGCTGGAAGTCAGTGATTGGAAAAACTGATGTGCTGGAAACTAAACACTGATTTCTACTTGTCAGAAATGTGCACAATAATGTTTTATTTCTAAAAATAATTATTCATTTTTAATGGATTGTCAATTTTCATTTTAATGAGCTAAAAAATAAAATTATTAGCCAAAAAATAACAGCTTTGAGGCAGTTGGTCCATTGGTCTTAGAATATTGCAAGCATGACGTGTCCGTGTTATTGAAATTATATGGTACAATTAAGAGCAAAGTGCCTCGTTGTTGAAGGTCAGAGTCAGTTTGTTCTGCAGCGATCATTTTCTGCTTGTTCGTCTGTAATGAAGGATATAAAGAGGCAAGTATAGATTTGTTCATGCTAGCAGAGAATCGTTAATCTACCCAGCACAGATCCAAATCACAAAACAAGAGAAAAGAAAGAACAAAACAGGCCTCTTGAACTGCCAAGTATCCTGGGAGCTCATTGTAAATAGCGTACAGTAACTTGGTGACCTTAAAAGTATGTTTTGCATTTTACAGTGTGTTGCACTTTTAGTCCAATCCGCCCAGCAACAGTAAACATCTGCACCGTATAAGGCTGAAAACAGTGAATAAATAAATGAAAAAATGGGGAAAACGCAAGCTTGCACTATAATCCCTTTGGCTTCAGGACCGAATGGTGAAGAAACAAACAGCTATTCAAATCCTTTTGAATCCTTCCTTCTTCAGCACTCTTGTCCCTAAATATCCCCTGACCTGCTTCAGATATTCGAGACAGTTTACAGTGTTGTATGCAGTCTGGAACTGATGCAACTGTGTCAGCAGTGGGTGAGGGTTGGAGGAGGAGGGGTATGATCTGCTAGAGATACAAGGAAGATTATTTGGCATTATAAAGTGAGACTGAGCTGCTAACTTGAGGCAGATTCAAAACAGAAGGTATGTTTTTTGTTAAAGATGTTCCAATTTGGATGTCATGAAAGGATGAATCACCAGTAATTCTGAACAAAGCTGATGTATCAGAATTCATTAAGACACATTCATTTGTAATTAATAAAATAAAAGGAAAACAATATCTTTAATATTAAAACACAATTTAGTGTCTGATAAAAGTACAGAAGCTAAAACATTTTTAAAAGAAACAATTTTTTTTTTTATGTTTCCGGGGTGATTTATCTTGAGATTACCAATTATTAAAATGCAGGGTCGTGAGAATTGACTGTATAAAAAGAGATGGACAACGCCTCTGTGACATCATCAATAGGTTTCCGAAGAGCTGAATTGAAGCTCGGTAGGCAGTTCCTACCATCTTGGCTGGGACGTGTCGTCTCGCCAGGAAAATACAAATATGGGCAAAGAGGTGGAGCTGAGAGGGGGGGCTGTGAGTGTCATGGTGGATGATGGACTTTGAGTGAACTCCGAGCTGCCGGTAGCTAAAAGCTAACCCGGAGATAACAGGAGTTAACTAGCTAATGGAGGTAAACGGGCTAAAGCTAAGTCATGTTGTTAACCAGCTAAAAGGACACGCCCCTAAATATGCTGAACTTCGAGATTAAATTACTTTTAAACGGGCGAGTTAGAAAAAAATTCACTCCCCCCACAGTTGTCATGAAGGTCAACCTGACCTATTGAACCTAAAATAGATTTTTGAACCAGGCTGTAAACATGTTTATTTCTGGTGTGAAGTTGGTCTTTTTAACATGGGAGTCTATGGAGATTTGCTCTGTTCTGCAGCCCCTAGTGGATGAGGGGGGGGGGCTGCAGTTTAAGTTTAGATAGGTTTTACTTTAAACCGCCAGAGGTTGCCGCTTGGTTGTGAGGGCATTAGAGCCACTTCCAGTCTATCGCAGAACCATCACAGAGACAAACATCTAATCACTATCACTCCTCGGGAGAATTTACAAGATTAAAATCGGCCTGTTGTCATGTCTGCGGACTGTGGGTGGGAGCTGGGAAATGAGGGAAACGCCACACAAGTAAAAATCGAATGTTTTGATTGGGATGGTCACTCATCGATGTGATGCCAGTTAGCATTCGTTGCTGGTTTGACTACACCAGCGTTTCCAGTACTAAAAGAGATACTAACAAAGACTGAAGCCACTTTCCTTGTCTTTACCACAAAGAAAATCGATTTATTTCTCTCAGTTTGGAAACTTTACAAGCAAAAAGCAAACTTTTAGCTTAGCTTTCTTTTTTTTTTTTTTTTTAACACTGATTCAAGCGAGTCTGCCCAGTTACAACCAGTGTCAGCAGCCCACCCTTATCCTGAAAGGGTGTATCAATGTAAAAGAAAAAACTGTCAAAGTGAAAAATATACTGTACATACACAAGTACAAGTTTTAGACATAATCCATCGTTCCTTGTCAGACATCTTCACTTTTTTTATTTAATCATATGTCAGAGATCAATATCTAAACAAAAACATCATCCTGCAGTGCAGGATCTTCACCTGGGTCATATGGAGCAGTTTGTGGGAACAAAACATACTTAGTCACAGTGTTATTGATCGTTTCAGTAGTCGTCATTCTGGAAAATGGCAAAATGCAGGTTGTAAATACACAATAACAGTAGGGTCATCACTACTGGTGTTAAGAGTTTCAGTAGCTTTTGGTACCAATTACCTGACATACGCCAGGCCCTTAAATCCCAACCTTCGCTTGTGGGGTGATCACATGCCTTTTGCTTAGCCAGTAATTCTTCTAAGTGGTCATGTAATGCAGCCATGTTATTCACATCAGGTACACCGGTACGACAATGTTCTCCAACACCTCCAGACACCTCCCTGTTTTTCTAACAATACAAAGCCATTCTGTACCAGAGTGACAAGTCCTTGTGTCACTCCACTACTGTTGTCTGTCCACTTTTTAAGTCTCTGAGAAGCATCTCACCCCCACAAACTCTTTGTTTTAAGTCTCTTTTTAAATCCAAGTAGTGCTGGAGTGAAAGTCAAATTCATATAAATACGAACAGCTGGTTCAAGAAACGCTAGAGCATACCTGCTACACCAGTTCAGGGAAAAAAAAAAACCTTTTCCTGCAGACCCAAATCATATTTGTATGACAACTGAATCCCTGCCCAGAAGGTGCCTAAAGGATTATATTATTCCTGGAACCATTCAGCTTCTGTTTAACTAAATAAACAACCCATACATAAGAGGGGGTAGGGAGTCGAGTTGGAAATATGATCCACTGGCTTGCCCCCATCCCTCAGCATGGAACGCCCTGCTCATCGTATGCTGCTGGAACAGTGATGGCACATCTTGCATATGATCCCAGGTTTTTACCACAAGCTTCATTACACCATCTCTCAACACACATAGGAGCTTCTGTATGCAGTGCTGCTTGCTGACATCACTCCATTTGAGACGGTTCTGTTCATCGCACTGGACAAGGGTACTAGCAGGCGGATGGCATGATTGGACATGTCATCCATGGGAAATATTTAACACATGCTGTCGCGTTAGCAGAAGTAGCCGTGCATCCTGGTGTAAGCGTTACTGCTCAGAGGATAGATGTTTCCTCTGCACTTGCAGATGAAGGTTTCAATATTAGGCTGGCAGGTGGCATAGCTGAACACACAACAGCTGCTACTTGCAGCCTTTCTGCTCGTCTTCTGTGCTGTTTCACATCACAAATGATCATGCTCATCAAAATGATCAATGTCATGTCTTCCGAACACTTTTATCCCATACATCTCAACCACAAAGCCCTCAAGGCTATTGCTAAGATTACAATTAGCATTACAATCATACAAGTTCATGACTCACACTGTTGAAACCTTTCCCATCTGTATCTGCAATAGCGTTCTCTCTCAGGTAGTTGCTCTCCTCCTCTCTACTGAGTAGTACACCCTTACATGACCCACTGAGTTGCTAGTGTCTTCATTGGAATTGAGACATTGCCTGTAGTGGTGCCAGTGCCCTGTGTAGGCCAGTCTGTTCCTGGGTCTGGGAGGATAACTGGTACTTTCTTGCAGTGCCTAAGATGAATCCATCCTCAGCAAAGTTCAGCGCGGCTAGGATCACCTGGTATGATCATGGTTCCACCATAGATGCTTCCTTTTGATGACTTTAATCACAACCTAATCTCCTGGCATAAGGATCATCTTAGACTGCTCTCCGTCCATTAGCAGAAACAACCTCTTTAGCAGGTAACTTCAGGATATAGTCTGCAAGAGTTGATTCACCTGTTGGCTGGTACTGCAGCAGTAATCTGTATTATCTGCTCCAGATTATTTCAATGGGAGTGAGACATTTTTTTGTTGTACCATGCATTTTGCATTAACCTTTCATTTTGCAGTCCCAATTTTATTTCACTTTATTTCAGGTTCTTATATTCAAATGAAAAGACCTAATTATCTGTTTTGGTTTGTGTTTGTGCCGGTGAATTTTCAAACCTTACTCACCAATCAAAGCCAAGTGTGCCTCCCACAAGGTCCCATTTGGCCCTGTTGGGTTTCCATGAGCTCTAGCATTACCTTTTTGGAGGTTGTATAATCCTGGCATTTTGTGAGCGACAAGGAAGAATAGGTAACCTGTGCATCTGCCAGTCAGCACACACTGCAGCATTAGAGGATCTTCAGAATCCGGCCGATTCTCACATCTGTCTGATGCTCAAACAAATAAAAGAAAATCTCAGGCTATGTCACTAAACTTAGGCTACAACTGCAGATGACTCGGCACACCAAAAGCACAGCACAAGACCCAGCAACGAGCCTTTTAAACCCAAAATTGGAGCAGCCACTTTGCTGCTTTTAAATCAAATCCAGTTTACACTGTTGCAATGACAACTTTACCTCTTTAGTCCAACATCTCATCTCTTTCAGCGACACTATGTTTCAGTCTCATTCCATGATGCTGTAGCTGCAGCACGTTACCAACCAGCGCAACCAGTGGAGACAAACAACTTCAAACCAGGAAGATCAACCTTCAAAATCCACAAATCACACAAGTTAGCTTTCGGGATATTCTTTAAACCAGGGATGCCCAGCTCTGGACCTCCAGGGCCACAATCCTGCAGGTTTTCCATGTATCTCTGTTCCAACACACCTGACACAAGCCAATCAGTCATAGCACAAAACATCAATGGCTGTTGGATCCAGGTGATGGAAACTAGGTGTGTTAGAACAGGGATACATCAAAAACGTGCAGGACATTGATCCCCGAGGATAGACTTTGGGCACACCTGCTTTAAACAGTTATCATTTATGTCCACCTTACAGCTGCTATGTTAAAAAGTTGTTCCTTTGTGCCCCAATAACCAAAATATACACAATCACTTCCCCTACCACGGAGTGACTGTCAAAGTGCAAGTGGGACCTAATCCAACTCAAAAAACAAAATAAAATGTGTTCAAAATCCCTGTTGTCTGAACAATCTCACCTACCATAAGATCCTCCCTGGTTTTCACATGGTTCCATTCCCAGACTATTAAATGTGTCCCAGACACACAAAATCCTATATAACCTTAGGTAAGAATTCTCCTTTGAATGATTTTTTTCCAGATTAAAAAAAAAAAAAAAAAAAAAAAAAAAAAAAAAGAAAATCGGTTTCTCACTGTATCTGAAGTTGTAGTTTGGACTACTTTGCTCCTGTCATTAGTTCCAGTCCTTTTTGCTGCCAAGTCAGACTGAGGGTCTTTTCAGTAAGGCGATCCTGGACCTCCCCTGTGCATGGTGCAGGCACTTCCCTTCTGTTGGAGGTATATCTATGATCTGGCTTCTTAAAAAAAATTCTGAAACAATAGACACTCAAGTCAGTGAGAAGGCACAGCTTTTTATTGCAAGGCGTTTACACAAGTTAGCTTCAATGCTGGACTGAAATGCAGCTTAGAACAACCTCCTTGTAGATACTCTGTCCGCCTCTTGACTTTGGACTGGAAAATCCCCCGTTATCTCAGATCCAAGGGCTGCGCAACTCAGGTCAGGATAATTATGTCCCTTTAATGTCCTTTGCATTGTTCTCACATTCCAGAAACACTAAAGTAGGAGACAAGAAACTTGTACAAACCAGATTCTGGAGAGGTCATTTTGACCATCTGTTCACCTTACAGAGGCTCACAATACCGCAATGCAAGATTTTCCCATCCAAAGCTGAATGCAAAGAAGCAAAAACACAAACTGCTGGATCCACCAGTCTCTTAGTGTCTATGTTGGGTTCTTCCTTGTTATAATCCAAGAAAAGTGTTTCACTGGTATGAAATCATGTCATTATACAGCTGACGTACCTGTTACCTCGCCGACACACCTAACGGGTAAGGTATGCTTGGCTGTGGAAACTCCATGTAAAGGGTGGATAATAAACCCTAAATGTGACTTCTTTGTGACATGATTGTATGGTAACCGCTTCTTGAAGCTTTTATTTTGATATTGCTCTTTGTTCTGTAAAAACTCTTCATTTGGCACACTTCATGTGAACTTCCGGTTTTATCATCTTGTAAAGATGATAAAAGGATGTAAGGATGTTGACTAAAAACTGAGGGAATTTGCATCAAGTATGTAATGGCTACTGCAAGGCTTTGAATTTATATAATTAAGCACCTGGCTGGAATGTAAATAAGGTACTGTTACATTTATCATTGTGTTCAAATGCATTACTCTTGTAACAGCTATGTGGAAATCAGTACCTCATCTGTAAGAAATCAAGGTTATGTTTCTAATAAGTTAGCTTCTAGTTTGTAAAGAACTTTATATTGTCCTGTGTCAAAATGTTATGCTGGTGAATATATGTTTATGTGTTCTCATGAAGAAAAGAACTCATGTTTCTGTCCTGTAGCACTTATGCTGTTTTCTAAAGGCTACAGAAGATCATTAACAGATGGACCAAAGTCCACAAAGACTTGTGTCTAAATAGTTTCTGTCCTGTCCAACCCTCTGAATTAACTAAAATAATAGCTTCATCTAAACCATCCACCTGTATCTTAGACCCTCTCCCAACGAGCCTCTTTAAGGACATTTTCCCTTTAATTAATACATCACTACTAAATCTTATCAATATGTCTTTAGTGACAGGATATGTACCACAATCATTTAAAACTGCTGTAATCAAGCCTTTACTTAAAAAGCAATCTCTGGATCCAGAGGTGATAGCAAATTATAGACCTATATCTAACCTCCCGTTTATGTCCAAAATTCTGGAGAAAATAGTTTCAGCTCAGCTACATGCCCACCTGAGCAGAAATAATTTATGCGAGGAGTTTCAGTCAGGATTTAGAGCTCATCATAGCACTGAGACGGCATTGGTGAAAGTTACTAATGACCTTCTTATGGCCTCAGACAAAGGACTTGTGTCCGTACTTATCTTGCTTGATCTTAGTGCTGCATTTGATACAGTCGATCATAACATTCTGTAACAAAGACTAGAACAGGTGATTGGAATTACAGGTACAGCGTTAAGCTGGTTTAAATCATATTTATCTGATAGACTTCAGTTCGTTCATGTAAATGACAAGTCCTCCTCCCAAACTACAGTAAGTCATGGAATTCCTCAAGGTTCTGTACTTGGACCAATACTCTTCATGCTATATATGCTCCCTTTAGGCAAAATTATTAGACAGCATGGAATAAACTTTCATTGTTATGCAGATGATACTCAACTATACTTATCCTTTAAACCAGATGAAACAAATCAGCCCAATAGGCTACAAAATTGTCTCATAGACATAAAGACTTGGATGTCTAGAAATTTTCTCCTCTTAAACTCAGATAAGACTGAAGTAATTCTCGTTGGATCTGAAAAACTCAGAGCTAAATTTTCCGGTTTTGTAATGAACCTGGATGGCATTACTTTAGCTTCCAGTGCTACAGTGAGAAACCTTGGAGTAATATTTGACTCGGACCTGTCCTTTGGCCCACATATTAAGCAGGTTACTAAAACAGCCTTCTTTCATTTACATAATATAGCCAAAATTAGGGACATTCTGTCTCGGAGTGATGCAGAAAAACTGGTTCACGCTTTTGTTACTTCGAGACTAGATTACTGTAACTCTCTATTACTGGGCTGTCCTAAATATGCCCTGAAAAGCCTTCAGCTGATCCAGAATTCTGCAGCCAGAGTCCTGACCAGAACCAGCATGAGAGATCATATTTCTCCAGTTTTAGCCTCTCTTCATTGGCTGCCTGTTGAATCTAGAATAGAATTTAAAATCCTTCTCCTTACATATAAAGCCCTCCACAGCCAGACACCACTATATATCAAAGACCTCATTGTTCCTTATATACCAAGTAGAGTACTTCGTTCGCAGACTGCAGGCTTACTTGTGGCTCCTAGAGTCTCAAAGAGCTGAGCAGGAGGCAGAGCCTTTGGTTATCAGGCCCCTCTCTTATGGAATAAGCTCCCAGTTAGTGTTAGGGAAGCAGACACCCTCCCCACCTTTAAGACTAGGCTGAAGACTTATCTTTTTGATAAGTCCTATAGCTATGGATGGTTAGCATCCCTTAGTTATGCTGCTATAGGTTTAGACTGCTGAGGGACATTTCCTGATACACTGAGCTTCTTTCTTTTTCTCTTTATCTCTCTCTTTTATCCCCCCCCCATAACAGTGTTGCATCATTAACATGTATGTCTCCTGTCTCAGCAGGTCTCCCTGGCCGGGAGTAGCAGTTCCTGTTGTCTGTTGTCTTTCTGTCCTCTTCCCCCCACACAGCAGAGGCAGATGGCTGCCTGTCCTGAGCCGGGTTCTGCCGGAGGTTTCCTTCCTGTTAAAAGGGAGTTTTTTCCTTCCCACTGTTGCCAGTGTGCTTGCTCAGGATGGGAGATTGAGTTGGACTCAACTCAATCTGTTGGTTTCCTTATATAGGCTGTTATGAATTGGCCTTCATTATGTTTTCCCCTCTGTCTGTAAAGCGTCTTGAGATGGCATTGCCGTGATTTGACGCTATATAAATAAAGTTGAATTGAATTGAATTGAAGTAAAATCAGTAAGCTTCTTCATTGTCTGGCTGGGTACGCTACACACCACAATGATGGGGATTTACCTTTGGTGGAAACAAAGGTCACAAACTAACATTTTTCTCCCAGCAGGTTGCAACAGAAATGGTAACCAGCACTTCCAATCAGGATTTAAAACACCCAAAGATGTTGCCAATATGATGACAACCAAAAGGCAATCTTAACCCTGCTGTTTAACTGTAGTTACTGATGCTGAACAAACCATACTCATCTACTTACTCTGAAAAAGTCGCAAAGGAAGCGAATATTGTCTGCTCCCAGGTTGTATTGATGAATGCCACTCCAGTTACACTGGTCCATTTTTACACAGACTAAAGGAATTAAATGAAATCTAAAAAAGCACTAAAGTTGTACATTTCAGCCAGAAAGACATTTTCCTTTTTGTGCCTGTCTGGAGGATCCAGACAGACACAAAAAGATTCAGACAGAGCGGCCAGAGCTTTGTAATAAAGAGTGCCAGTCGCCTATTCATCGTTTTAAGTGTGTCTGGACCAGACAGCACGAAGCATTTAGACGCAGGGTTTGAAAAGACTGCTGGACCCAGCATTTCCAAAGGGGAGCTCCCACAGGAAACCGTCAACGATACAATAAGATGGTGTGACTGAGGGGTCAGACATGTCCTTCCTCTCAGCATTTATGCCGTTGCATTTCAAGGTTTTCCACAATGAAACATTCTTTAATTGCTTTTTGGAGCCTTCAAACTTGCAGCTGAGACGTTTGTTGACTATTTCTAGAAGAAGGCTTTAACCAAAAAGGAGACTGTTTTACAACCCTGCAGAGTGTAACATGAGTAAAAGCACCACTTGTTGCACTTTTGTCATCTGGAAGAAAAGCACTGAAGTGTGACCACTCGTTCAGCACACATTAAACATAATTCTGATCACCTGATACACCCAGCAGGTCAATTTCTCATAACTGAAGTAGGAATGTCGAGCTCTAAACAAGGTTTTCAGCACATTTTAAACCAGTGATTTATTCACGTTATGTGGGTGTTCCCCAAACTTCGCATTTTCATCCATACAATAGTTTTTAATTGAACCCCTCCGTCACATCAGAAGGAAATAAGTTTTGATTGCATGGCTTCGGATTGTTGCACGAGGACAAAATAAGTCATTTCCACACATTAATAAAGTTCAAATACTTTCCTCTTTAGTTTCGAGCCTTAAACCACCTGAATCTTGTTGCGGCGTAACAATACATCCATCTGCATTGACGATATCGATGATGAACCAATTACGTCAAACATTGTTCAAATATCTGGATATGATAACCAATCATAAACTGCAGGTTTTTTTTTTTTTTTTTTTAATGGCTGTATTTTGAAGTCCGCTAGCGTGATGTTTGCTTATTACTGCTCTGTTTTAGTTTTAACAACATTTCTTTTGTCTAGATTAATTATGTTCTAGTTGCTTTTTATGGCTGTGATATGAAAGGAAATGACTGTTTAGTTACCTGTGATATCAATTAACGATATTAGTTATCCTAAATCGAATCGAATAGCTGTTTCATGGTCAAACTGGCAGTTTACACCCCCAGATGCTAGCAGCTTAATAATCATGACACTGTGTTTCAACATTAGTCAGTCTTTATTTATATAGCTCTTTTCATACAGTTTGTAGCTTAAAGTGTTTTATTTTGCAAGACAACAAAAGTGTTTAAAATGACTAAATATAGCAGGTTAATCTGATTTATCCCAAGATTAGAATTACATTAAAATGACAGTCATCCATGTTGCATCCATGATAAAGCCATGTTGTGTTCCTATATTTAACTAATGCATGTAAACTTGTAACAGACTTATGGGTCTGTCCACTTCTCCGCAAGTAAACTATGGACTTTGTTTTGCTATTGTTGCACTGTGTACATTGTGTTTATGTGCTAATTATGATTCTCTTGTTTGCGGAAGCGTAGAGCTGTCATCCCAATGAAAAATATAAGTAGGAGGCCCCATCATATTATAACGTGATAGGTTTTATTGTATAAACGAATAACCACTTGAATGCAGCTCAGATGATACAGTTTGTATTCAAAATGATTCCCGTGCTGCTCAAGTTGATCAATCAGAAATTTTGTCACGTCATTAAGGACTGAACTCATTCTTCCTTCTGTACAGACCCATTACTTTTTAAAATGACCCTTAAACTACGCATAGTTATTACAATGTCATCCAAAGTTTTCAAAGACAAGGATGAAGTCAAACTTTATAAAGTCCTGTAAATGAGCCATTTGTGATCTCCTATCCACCCCGCACACAATTTCCTCAGCTAAAGGTAAAAAATGTCCTATTTCACGTTTTCAAACGTATCACGTTATAAGGTGATACCTTTCACGTTTTTACAATAAAACTACCACGTTATAACGTGATGAGACCCCAACATTTTATTTTTTTATTTTTATTTTTTAAGATGACAGCTCTATGCTTCCATACTTGCTTTCTTACATTGTGTACATTTCTTTGTTCTTCTTCGTCTCTGCTTTAAATCACAAACCTTCCTTCATGCAGCTCCCATCTACCTATAAAACTGCCCCTCAGGGACTAATTTTACTAAGTTTACTGAATTGAATGGGCCATGACTTAACAATCCCGTTCCTGTTTATTGGCATTCCGTGGCCGTGCATTACCAAGTTGTGAACACGCGTTACTGATGTGGAATTATATTTTCCGCGTCACTAGGCGGGATTCTTACTTTTTGGCTGTTAAACAGTCGCAGGGCTTCAAATCAACATCCACTGAATGATGTTAAGATGAAATATGGAAAGTATGCATAAAGTTTACAAGACAGTTTGGCAATAAATGTTTGTCCTGGCAGTACCACATTTCCCATGAGGCATCACTGATGACCTGACGGCTTACTTTATCACACGTGTTTTCGTTTAGGTGCTTAGAGTTTTATCAAAACAGCTGTTAATATCTCACGATGCAACTTTACTTTTCCCTTTATTTTAGCTTCTTCTACCTTAAGATTTCGTTTATTAGCTTTTTCTTCATGCACTTTTTAACCCTTTACCAGGAAAGGGATTTTTGATCAAATTGTTTCCTTTCATTTTCAGCGCTGAAACTTAATATGTTAAATTGTAGGTCTTGTTACATACCAGAATGACACTTTAGGGTTAAAATGTTTAATTTATTTCAATAAGTGTCCAACAAAGGTTTAATGCTCCTCTGCAGTGTGCTGTAATTCTGCAAACATTTAATGTAAATGGTTGTTGGTCACCTTAATTTGATGCATTTCTCTTTCACCATTTTTCTTTTTAAGTTTGCTCCAACTATTTATCGAGTTTTACTAAAGATCTCGTTGTGTTTCTGAAGCTTGTGTCTGCCTCTCATCTCCGCGCTCCTTTGTCTTACTTTTGTTTCAGCTGCAACAATCAGAACATAATTGGATGAATTATGTTCCCACCATTAGCTTTATCGTCTGCCATACTTGCTGGTTTAAATATGAACTGAACAGTCGTTGCAGATCAGAAGGGCAATAAAAATAAGCTATTGTTCAGTTTGAATAATTCAGCAGACAATTGTCCTCTAATAAAAAGAAAACAAAGAAACCATTTGGGAACAGAATTGAAAACCACAAATAAAAAGGTTGGATTTAGCTTCAGATAAATGAGCATTTTTCTTTTTCATTATGTGACAATAAAGGTATGAAAAAAATACAATAAAAAATGAGAAACAGAAACATCTTTTTGTACTTATCTCATTCTCTCTCAACGTGCTACAGTTGCTTTCAGCACAAAGGAAAACCTCTCGGACAAAACGCGCTCCTTATCTTCCCCTTTCCATAATAATGGAAATCCGGCACATTTTATTACTCAGAAGTTCTAATTAATGCCTGGTGCATGAAAAGAGGCCAGTCACTTAGAGTTATCTACAGTCGGAGCTGGATTCAGTTGTGGAGCGAAAACGAGGACACTATGGCGTAATAATTCATTTCTGAAAAAGAGAAAGTAGAGCCAGCTGTCAGACGAACCAGACGCTGCATCTCAAGCTTCCCGTTTCTGCTTCACTTCACTCACTTTGCAGATGAGGTTGGCAGCGGCAGCCTGCTCCGTAACTCAGTAATTTATGGCCTCTGCAGAGGAGGCTGCATTAGGAAGATCAGCCACGCCAACTGTTGTCATGCTGCAACAACTGGCCACGTGGACGTCCAGCAGATGTAACCTCACACGCACAGCATGTGTGTTCTGTAAAAACTGAAATGTGAACAGCTTTAGCTGCATTTTGAGGAGTCAGTTTTGAATTTTGCAGCGTCATTGTTTGCTAGACATGAAACTAAAATCGGCAACTTTGGTTATTTTATTTGCCTGTAAATGAAGCCAAGAAACACAGAAAACTGTGGATAAA
The DNA here is from genome assembly GCF_933228915.1 of Telmatherina bonti. Lineage (NCBI taxonomy): Eukaryota > Metazoa > Chordata > Actinopteri > Atheriniformes > Telmatherinidae > Telmatherina > Telmatherina bonti. The sequence goes on from NC_136618.1 coordinate 11,385,765, forward strand.
AACTTTTATAACTACCTGAGCAGCCAGTGTGGTTTAAAAAGTTGTCTCAGTTGAAGATTTAAAATATTAAGTTAATCAAATCAAAAGACAAGACGACTTCCACTTTAGCAAGAAACAGCTAGCCACAATAGTAAAATTTTTACTCCATTGTCCTGACTCCGTTTTAAAGCTCTAGTCTCCTTTTCCCCTGCTTGTCCTACTGTAATTCCCTTCCCCTTCACCCCGTCCAAAGACAGGAGGGCAGATGTATAGCCAACAGGACGCAGCCTCCAGCGCTGACCTCCTCCGATGACAGCCATATGCTCCTGTATTAATATTTATGGCTGTTGGAAGAAGTCAGTGCGGTCCAACATGACAAAGCCAGCAACGCTTTGAGCTCCCAAAGGGTTTTATGTAAAGGTTTAAGTTGTCATCTTTGCTTATTGAGGTTTAAAGTCGAGATGTTTTATCCTTTGACAAAGCAGTGTTTCCTGATTAGGCCTTTCTGGAGTCAGTCATTTAAAAATGTAGATGACAAGGCAGTGTCTTCAGTCAGAGGCTTCTTCAGTTTCTGGGACCAGCACAGAAAGTCTTATGTCTCTAGACAGGGGTGTCAAACTTCAGTCCTCAAAGGAGGTTTTTATTGTTTCCCTGCTCCAACACACCTGATCAAATGGATACAACAGCTTCTTGTCAACCTGTCCATTCATTTCCTACAGAAGTGTTGGAGCATGGCAACAACTAAAACCTGCAGGATACCGGCCTTCGAGGACTGACGTTTGATACCTGTGATCTAGAAAGACTTATCGTAACTGAGAATGGGTAAAGAATGCAGCCGATAGTAAAACAAAACTTTAGTGTTTACGGAGGCGAACAGCTATCAGGACCAATGAAGGAAATCATTCCTGCTCACCTCAATATGACTATTTAATGCATCATCCTTGTGTCATAGATAACATCCTGACCATAACCATACCATTCCAGACTATCTACAGTTATGCTGTTATACACCTCCTCTTGCAACTTTTGTAGATATTTTTAACTTTATACTGTTCTATTTGATTGTGTCATAAAGACAAATGTAAATATATAGTGCGACAACTACATTTCCCAAGTTGGATAAATAAACTTGGGGTTGAACACAATGGGTATGGTTACATGATGTTCTTTAATTCAGAATGAATAATTCAGAATTAATGTATTCATCTGCCTATTATGTTTGGAGAACCCAAGTTTGAGACTCAGGAGTGCCAGCTAAGATGAACCATTGTGGGCCTTTGAGTGCCTGCACTCCACTGAAACATGGCAGCCCACTGCTCTCTAGTACAGCAAGAGATGCAGGGCCGAATGTCCCAAGAGATTAATAGAACATAATTTAAATTAATATATTCCTGATTGAAGAGAATCATGTGACCATGCTTTGAGAGAACACAAACCAGAAACACCACCATTTTCTCTGGACCAAAGCTCATTTAAAATGCAAAGTGAAGTGAATATTCTTCAATAGAAACCATGGATGTCGTCGACTACAGACCAAAGAAGAGAGGGACCATTGCTGATGGGATGGGGTTGCATTACTGCCGCTGGCACAGGCAGTATCCACATCTGTCAAGCTTGATGCTGGAAAGTACATGGAGCTTTAAAAGTGGGATGTTCAGTCCATTAAGTGAGATCTACTCCTCTGAAACTTTGAGATGCATTCCTTCTCCAACTCACCTGAATCAAATAGCTGAATTTTCATGTGTCATTCAGCTCTGCAGAGGCCTGGTAACAGGATGGTACAGGATAGCAGAATCAAGGCCTGCACATGGGAACAGATGACGTCTCTTTCAGGGAAGGCCTTGCAGATTTCAGCAAGACAATGCTAAACTACACACTGCAGCAGGAGAAGAGTCCTGCTGCTGGCCTCCCTGAAGTCCAGATCTTAATCCAGCAACAAAGGTCCAAATGAGTTGAGCATCTAGATGCCAGCACCAGACCAGCATGGGACAACATTCCTCTGAAGGCCTTTACACACCTGCTCCCAATATTTCATCTAAATAATTCACTCGCATTATTTTTTGTCAGATCAGTGTAATTCAATTCAATTCAACTTTATATAGCGTCAAATCACGGCAATGCCATCTCAAGACGCTTTACAGACAGAGGGGAAAACATAATGAAGGCCAATTCATAATAGCCTATATAAGGAAACCAACAGATTGAGTTGAGTCCAACTCAATCTCCCATCCTGAGAAAGCACACTGGCGACAGTGGGAAGGAAAAAACTCCCTTTTAACAGGAAGGAAACCTCCGGCAGAACCCGGCTCAGGACAGGCAGCCATCTGCCTCTGCTGTGTGGGGGGAAGAGGACAGAAAGACAACAGGAACTGCTACTCCCGGCCAGGGAGACCTGCTGAGACAGGAGACATACATGTTAATAATGCAACACTGTTATGGGGGGGGGGGGGGGGTAAAAGAAAGAGGTAGAGAAAAAGAAAGAAGCTCAGTGTATCAGGAAATGTCCCTCAGCAGTCTAAACCTATAGCAGCATAACTAAGGGATGCTAACCATCCCTAGCTATAGGACTTATCAAAAAGATAAGTCTTCAGCCTAGTCTTAAAGGTAAGATCAATGTTTAAATTAGTAACAAAATCCAGCGATTTTGAGTTATATTTTTCCAAAGAGGTTGATATTCACATCTGACAGATATATAATCGACCATTCAGAGAAGGGGTGTTGACTGATAGATCACCAGTTGTGAGCTATTCAGGCATCACTTTTTTGCTGCTATTTCAATCAAACTTTGTATCATCATAGCTGAATGTCTTTAGTATTTCTTTTGAGCTTCTTGCAGCAAGAAACGAGCTGCTAAAGTAGATCCTCCAACTTTCCCACAGACATCCTAAAGTCTGTTCTGAAGTGGTCTTCGTGGTGGAGCTTCAGCTCCTGGATTAAACAATGAAACTCCAAGTTCTCCTATTTTCTAGAACAGGATGAACCCAGTGCTACTTTTTGGACAAGTCACACTGTTGTGGCTTGTTGTGGAATCCACCTCGCAAGTTTTTGAATTTTCATAATTTATTCACAATTTTATTTATTCACAGTTCACAGTTGGTGTGAATAAATGGAAATGTTGAGAATTCACCTCCAAATTATTTGCAATTTTGTGCCTTTTTTTTGTTGCATTGGTCCCAGTTTATAAAGGCCTTGAAGCTCCAGCATCTCGTCTCCTCACTTACCACATAGGTGTTAGAAGAAGAGGGGATGCTACTGTGGAATGCCAGAAATCAGCTTGGATCTACTTTTTGGAGAATTGTGGCCGGTATTAACCCATAAGAACCTAGCTTGACAGATATGATGAAGTTTGAGACATTTGGCATCACTTTATAGTCAAAACTTTGCTTCAAATCTTGTTGAACACAATGGGTATGGTTACATGATGTTCTTTAATTCAGAATTAATAATTCAGAATTAATGTATTCTCCTACAAGTTTACATGGAGATAATTCTGAATGAAGGTTTACATGAAACACGTCCTCACTTAATTCCTCTTTAGAGCGGCGGGTTGGGAAGGGTTCTGATTGGACAGAAGGTACACGTGACGTATGACGTATACCGGAAATAAAGTTTGCTCGCTGCTTCTTGTCTTTTCAGTCATAACTTGTGAAAACTACATAATAACAGTTTTGCTGCTATTTTTCTTATAAATCTGAAGTACCAGCTCAACACAAGTATACTACTTCACAAAGAGACCACCGAACACGGGAGGCAAAACAACGCGCGTCATCGGGACAGGACAAGGTAACGAGCATGCTCAGAACGACCAGAATTAACTTAGAGCGGAATTAATGTTTACATGACAGAGGAATTAAATAGATCGGAATTAAAATGCCAATAAACCAGCCACTTACATCAGAATTGAGTTTAATTCCGAATAGAAATCTGCATCAGGAATTAAGTCTTTACATGGTCGTTTTTCATCCGTTTAAAGAGGAATTAACTTTTTTTCGGAATTAAACATGAATTAAAACTCCCATGTAAACACATGCAATCTAATTTTTGTTGTTTTCCCCTAATGAACACCAGAAAGCAGAAGATTGAAGGCTTGGGGTCCTTGGGGCGGGGCAGCTCTCGGGCCGGGAGTCTGGGTGGGTCATTGCTTTGGGTGCTGCTCGCCTGGCCGGCTTGGAGCTCTGGTGGCCCAGAGGCTGGGGTCGCTTGGGGGCGGGCCGGGGAGCAGGCGGGAGTTCGGGGCGGTCGGGGGCTGGCCTGGGCTGGGTGGCCGGGTTGCTGTTGTGCGGGCTGCGTGGGGGGCCGGGGCCCCCGAGTTTCGAGGCTGCCTCCCTCCGGGATGGGGGGGCCTGGCCTGGACCTGGGGGGCCTTGGTCGCCTGGGGCATGCCCTCGGGGTCGCGCTGCTATGGTACCTGGCGGGTTCCCTGGGGATTGTGATGTGTCCGTAGAGGGATGGGGTTTGGTGCGGGTTGGTAGAGGGAGGGGGTGGCGTGGGAGGGAGGGGGATGGTTGGGAATGGGTGGGGTAGGAATAGGCTCCATGGCGGAGGGGATCCTTCCTCTGTCTCCTCCCGTCGGCGGCAGTCTTGGCGTTGCTGGTGGCACCGGGCCCCGGACCTGGATGGATGTCTGGGTGGGAACCGGGGACTCTCCGGGCCCTGGAGTGTTGGCGCTGGGCCGCTGGGGATGGGGGGACAACCGGGGTGCTGCCTCCTGCGGCACCTGGCAGGCTGGGACTTGCCCTTCTGCCCTGGGGCTGTCCCCGTGAGGTGGGGGCACCTACTGCGGCCAGCTGAGGAGCTGGTCGCCCAGGGGAGGAGTCCTTCTCCCCTGGTTGTGCCCCTCCCCATGCCCCCCTCCTCTTCTGCCACCCGACATCATACATACAGCATATAGGGCACGGTGGGGCGGGTGAAGTCGGTGGTCCCGGGAACCCTAAGGGGCATTTTCCGATGGACCCCGGTGACCACCTGCACCACTAAATTTTAATTGCAACCAATATACATTTAGGGTTTTGAGGGGGCCTTGGCTTCCTCCTCTACACCTCGGGTTGTGCTCCCCTACAAGCACTCAGCTGATCTTTGATTGCATGATCACAGGTCGAACACTCACACGTGCACGCCCACAAAGCACGCATCTTCCCATCTGCTTCCTACTAAATGTTGCTGATGACTCTCTGTAGGTATGTTTAATAACGGTTGGTATTGTAATTGTTATTTTATTAATTCATTTACTTTTTTTACTTTTATTTTTCATTTTTTGTGTGTTTTTGAATATTGTCACTATCCTACTTATGTCTTGTTGTATTTTTTCAGTACTTTATATTGTTTTGCAAATACTGTAACTTTAGCAGCTTAGACACGCCTTTTTCTCTCTCTCCTTTTCCTCCTTTCATTTCCTCTTTTTTTTCCCCTCTTTCCCTGCCAGGTCCAGCTCGGCCATATCAAGACTGACGATGATTGCAAAATGATAAAAGGAAAAAAAAAATAAAATAAAATAAAATAATTATAATAAAAATATTCAGATTATCAAGGGCAGCTATATACATGAGATGTCTAACTTGACAGAGCAAATCTGTCTGGCAAAAATATGGCACGCAGATTGCTGTTCTGTATGCTGAGATGCTGGATAGGACAGGTTAAAGAAAAAAAAAAAGAAGATTGAACTATGAAAATAATTTGGCACTTTAAAAATTTTGTTAAAGGGAACAAATCAAGACTTCATATGAAAAATAATGGACTTATCTGATCATTTTTTCATGGGTTGTATCTTTATAGGTTAAATTGAAAACCTATAATATAGACCTAATATTTAACAAGTAACGGTAAAATATCTCAGTTTTAACATCTGAAATGTAGTTGATGTCCTACTGGGAATTAAATATGGTTTTATGAGATTTGCAAATCACTGTGTTCTGTGTTATTTATATTTTAATGAAAGCCTTTGGACATGGCTATTGTTCCGTCCTTAGAATAAAAAAAGAACCATATAAATAAAAGCTCTCGGGCTTTGTTCCTGCTCCGTCGTAAATGATGCATCACCATCCTGCTGAAAGCTCACCCACACATGCTCTATAATCCTGCAAAGTTCTTAAATTTCATCCAGCGCAGAACTAAGAAGTTAATTAGAAACACAGGTAATGTTTTAATGCCTCTACCCTCCTAATGTTTGTCTGATTTGATCCCATCAGGGGAGGAAAAAGATGCCTTTCCAGAGGAACTGGCCTGGAAGCGGGTGAGCTCCTGCGTTCTCATGGTGCTGTGATGCACCTTTGAGGTCTCAGGTTGCAACATTTTTCAGATCTGGAATGAGGTGATTAACAGGAACCATCAGCGGTATGATCGTCCAAGAGAAACTCCCTGGATGATATCACCGAGTACACCTCTCCGAGGACTACATGGATCCATGCAGCATGTACTCACAGTAACATGATATCACACTGAGAGCAGCTACAGTCAAATATATGGATTGCATGAAGAAATTAAACACTGGGTGGGTCCCGTCTCCTGCTACGCTGCTGCTTTCTGTCTTACAAAACCCAGAACAAACAACTGAAGAGTTAATTAAATTTTATACAAAAATCAAAAACAATGCTGCTTAATCATGAACAGATTTAAGAGAAGAGGGAGAATAAAAAGAAAAAATGTCAGTGTAAAAGAAGGAGCACGTGCTGACAAGCTAAACCTGATTCTTTAGGAGGGAAAAGGAAAATGACGTCAGCGTGAACGGTTTGGACACAGGTGTCAGTCAAGAAAAACCAGCTCTGGAAGGACAGTAGCTTTGTTCCAGGTGGAGCCTTTACAAGCACTGAAACGTCCAAGAGTCATCTCAGGAAAGAAGAAATAAATGAAAAGGACCAAGAAAGCCACATTTTCATCAGGAAATCAATGGAAACACTTGCTTTGTGGTACGTAAGCTGGCCATTCCCCAGAGAGCCATTCCGATGCTCGGCAACTTCATTCTTTCCAAGAAGCGGCCAGGAATTAGACTCATGCCACTCTTTGCATACTGAAAATCACAACCTTCCCTTCTCGGATGAAGTCCAGGTCTGGCAGTGAATCGGTGACGAATGGAGGATGGAGGAGAGGTGAAGGTCCAAGTTCTGCAACAGATTAAAGCTGCTTGACCTTTCAGCTCATCCAACTCGCCCAAAATACCAAAACGCTCATGTTAAACACAGTGACACAGAGACCCCGCCGCAGTCCGTTTACTTTAATCACATACATTAAAGCTGCTTCATATGTGGCGACATTGACCTCACACATCAGCACATGCCGGACACACACTGCATACACAAGCCGGTGCAGACGTGGGTTGCATGTGTATGTATATGTACTCTGCTTACATGCTTGTCCTGCAAATCATTTAGTGGTTTGAAGGTTTTAGTGCATTTGCTGCATTGTCTGCACAGTCTCATGAGAAATTGTGTAAAAAATGTTGCTTATTTCACCATTTAAAAACATGTTAAAGCCTAGGAGGGGTTCAGTTATCTCACACCTGAAGGCCTAAGGCATGGGATTTATGTTCAACACAAAGCTGCCATTTTCAGAGCAACAACGTGGTCATGTTTCTGGAGTTGTGTTACAGAAAAGGAGTGAACATTATGATGAAACAATGCTTCTCCATCCTATTTAGAGGCCTTTGAATCTGTTAAATCTATTAAAGTACAATGCAACTTTCTTATATTTCTTACCCGAGGCGTTCCCAGGCCAGCCGAGCGATATAATCCCTCCAGCATGTCCTGAGTCTTCCCCGAGGTCTCCTCCCAGAGGGACGTGCCCAGAACGCCTCACCAGGGAGGTCCAGGAGGCATTCCGACCAGATGCCCGAGCCACCTCAACTGGTTCCTCTCGATGTGGAGGAGCAGCGGCTCTACTCTGATCACCTCCCGGATGACCGAGCTCCTCACCCTCTCTCTAAGGGAGAGCCCGGCCACCCTGTGGAGGAAACCCATTTCATTTTGTGTGATGTACTGCTTGAAGAGAGCGATAAAAAAAAAAAAAAAAAACCACTGCTGGACTGCTTGAAATGCGTGAATGGACAAAACTGATATCTACATTAAGAGTGTGCGATACTGCAAGGTTTAGTATTAATCTGATATCAGAAGCTAGCCTCATCTTTGCGGATACATATAGTTACGTTTTAGCAGGGATGCCAAAATGTACAGAAATGCAAAGAGATCAGTGAAACTGATTAAATGCAGGAAAAACAAAGTTATTACTCGCACCATAAAAATCTGAGTCTCATGTCCTCTAATAGGCGGCTTTTATAAACTCCACATTTCCACCAAGACCCACGTGGGTTAGTCTGCCAGAGGATCTGAGGTTATTAAAATATTTTACCTCTACAGACATGTACAGAGACAATTTCTTTGTGTTTATCATTCGACTTTATTTTATTCTGTAGAAATATTTATAAAATGTCATTTATATAAAAGAAATATTCTATAAAAATGACAAGTTTTTTTGTCCCGTTAATCACAGAGGTAAACCTGGTAGTTATGTCTTTGTATGTATATGACATGTTTGTTCATTATTCAGTGGAGGGCAGTGTGTTGGGTGACTCCCAATGTCCGCTGAAGTGACAAAATTGCACATATACCATCCCCCCTATAAATATACTAGAAAACAACCTTTAATAGGTGTTCACTGTGTAGCAGACAAGATGCATCAAAGAGTTAAAGTCCTGATCTACCATTTGGTTAAGGTAGATTTGCAGTGACTAATTTCTTTAAATTGTGGAAATAAACCTACCTGAGCATGTCTAGCAATTGGTTTGGGTATTTAAAACCCAAACTAAGTGTTTGTTATAACACTGTTTCAAATTTCAACCATTTAAATGTTATATTATGATTAACTTGCATCAACTATTTGCTTTAAAACATTCATTCTGGTTATTCTTGTCCAGAACAAATGGAAAACGTAGAGACACATTTTTCTCTGATTTTTGCCTTAGTGTGAACATTAAAGAGTTAAACGTCTCTGTGCTCCTTTTAACAAAAACCATTTCTCCTTCTGCCATTAAACTGTTGAATTCTGACACTGGACTTTTACACGATCCTGTTTAGTTTTCTTCTTTTGAACTGGTGGTGCTGACAGACCAGTTTGTCTTGAATTATTGATTTGATCTTGAAACTTTGTTTTGATAGGAACCAGAAACTCTCCATCTCAGTACAAACACGGCTCAGTTCTCCAACTCTTACAGTAGAACCGACAGAAAACAGGATTTTTAGTTTTCCTTTCAACCAGCAGAGTTGATGCTAAAAGTTTACTGGTGCAGCTTTACGGCTGGGCTGTAAAACCACGACTTTTTACTTCAACAAAACACTAAATCCAACATGACAGGGCACACCTGAGAAAAAAAGGCAGATTTTCCTCTTCATCTGCCCCTCAAACCCGAGTGAAACTTGTGCTGCCGTCGCTGCTGACAGGATGTGATATTTGGAGCGATCGCTGGTGACTGTTTGCTGACTCATCACAACAGGAGCTGAGAAAGAGGCCAGTGAGTCAGTGGCAGGAAAAGGTCAGCTCACACAGACAGCGAAAGGAAACCTGCATCCTTCTGTAAGAGTGGCTTTACCGCTCTGACATGATTCGCTGTGATGTACTGCCTGAAAACAGGCATAAAAGCTTCCAACAACGGACGATAAGCTGCATTCTGAATCGTTAAATCTGCTCTAATTAATATTGATTAGATTAACTGGCAATAATCCACGCTTGTCTGCAGAGGATAATGCAGCTTGCGATGAGCATAAACAACGCCAGGACAAAATTAAAGTCATATATTAATAAGAGTAATGAATTGTAGTGCTTAACCAGCCTTTCCTGTTTATGTTGAGCAGATTGGAATGAAAAAAAAAAAAACACATTTCCGGGTAGTGGCGGTCCAGCCGCCGAGGGGCGGCACTGTAGAGCGCAGCAGTGCTGGAGAACTAAAGAAAATGTTTAATTTCCGCCCATTTCCATGTGAAATTCTGGGGATATGGGCTTGTTTTCTGTGGTGGGACTCATCTCACCTGCTGCTGGTGAGAAAGTTGCTTCACGGTCAGCTGTGAAGAGTTACTGGGAGGAACAAGAAGTACACACACACACACACACACACACACACACACACACACACACACACACACACACACACACACACACACACACACACACACACACACACACACACACACACACACACACACACACACACACACACACACACACACACACACAAAACCAGTTTGAGGTAAGAAAGATGAGGCTGAGGAGCAGAGGATCAATCCAGGGACATGAGCAGCTGTGAGAGTCCAGGTCCTTCTAGAGACAAGGTCAGGAGGGAGGCATGAGGTCAAGTTTATATTGTAGATGCAGTACTTAAAGGGGCGCTATTATGGTATTTCAAGTTTTGAGCTTTCTACAGTGTTACAGTGTTGAATCATCCTCAGACATGTGAACGGCACTGTTTTTTATCACCTAAACGCATGTTTGAGTTTCCATGGCGACGAAAAACGCGTCGTTTTAGAGAGTTTTTTCTACTTGGAAATCCTTGCGACGTCCCGGGGGATAAGGTTCAGTGATTGGTTACCTTCTACTGGTTAACAAGGGCATGTACAAATACATCAGGCGGGTGGAAAACGTGGGATAAAGTTATTTCCAACGATGGCTGGTGAGTTTACCAAAGAGAGACATCCTGCTGCATTCGTTGCTGTGGGTTGCTGTTTTCCACTTCGTTTTCAGGGTCTGATTCAGGTTCCAACATGTAGGGCTGTATGCTGTGTGTTGACATTGTATTTTGTTTTTTTATTGAGTTCATATGAACCTAATCCTTCTGTTTATGAGATGTTACAATGACGGCGAAAGCAGGTGCGGTGCGCGCTCCCGATGTAGCGCAGTGGCGGGAGGCGGGGCTTAATGCGGAAGAGTCTCAATCCACTCGTTTTGCCCACAGACTGATCTGACAGCCTACGGAGAGGGTCGGTCTGAAGTAAATAAAGCAATTTGTGACAATAACTCGATCAATCCCAGCCCTTCTGGTCTCAGAAATAAAAATAAATTAGCCTGAAATGCACATAATAGTTCCACTTTAACCAGGACTATAGGCAAGGCTCGGGTGTCCAGAGACAAGGCAAGGGTCTGTGTCCAGAAAATCCAAGAGGCAAGAGATGTCCGTCGTGGGATAGGAGAAGAGAGTAGAGGAATCCAGGGACGTGAAGAGGTGTGTCGGTAACAGGAGACAATCCATGAACGCTGGACAACACGACATTGGTCTGAAGATTATCTGGCAAAGGGGAAGAGACTGGAGAGTGTCTAGGTAGACTGAGTCATGTCAAACTGGGAAGAAGACCAGATGAACTGAATGAGACTGATGAGCACAGCAGAGGCAGTTAGGAAGGTCCAGGTGGACCGAGTTCCAACTGATGAGTGCCGGCAGATCAGGGAAGAAAAACATGACAGTACCCCCACTCAAGGTCCGGCTCCAGACGGACTACCAGGCATGCCAGGATGGCGAAGATGAAACTCCTGAACAAGGAACTCATCCATGATTCTATTCTGTTCTATTCTACAGTCATTTAGCAGACGCTTTTATCCAAAAGCGACTTACATACACTACTCACAAAAAGTTAGGGATATTTGGCTTTCAGGTGAAATTTATGGAAAATGCAGTTTGTTCATGCTACAGTGATATAATATCATAAAAGTAAGACATTTAAGTAGAAGGATGCACTACTGATTTCCTCATCTCAAAAAATTCATTCAACACAAAAGGTAACAACAATGGTAGTTACACCACAACAAAAAATTTGAACGTCTCAATATCTCATCATGTGCCCTTGAGCATCAATTACAGCTTGACAACGACGTCTCATGCTGTTCACAAGGCAACTTATTGCCTGCTGAGGCATGGCATCCCACTCTTCTTGAAGGGCAGCCCTCAGGTCATTGAGGTTCTGGGGTGCACGGTTTCGAGCCTCTACACGACGGCTCAGCTGATCCCACAGGTTTTCAATGGGATTCAGGTCTGGAGAGAGTGCAGGCCATTCCATTTGAGGTACACCAGTCTCCAACAGCCGTTCCCTGATGATGCGGCCTCGATGAGCAGGAGCATTGTCGTCCATGAAGATGAAATTGGGCCTATGCTGTTCATGTAGGGGCACAATCACTGGATTAATGGTGTTATTCAGGTAGTATGGGCTTGTCACTGTACCATTCACAACGTGTAGGGCAGTTCTGTACCAAGTGGACACCCCTGCCCACACTGTAACACCGCCACCACCAAAAGCTGGCCTGGTGACAACAGTGGCTGATGCATAGCGCTCTCCCTGACGTCTCCAACATCGTTGCCGGCCATCATTTCTGCTCAGTGTGAATCGACTTTCATCAGAGAACAGCACTGAGGCCCACTGGTTCTTCGTCCAGCGTAAATGCTCCCTGGCCCATGCAAGACGATGATGCCTGTGCCTGGTGGTGTGGTCAGGTACCCGTGCAGGTCGTCTAGCACGCAGACCACGCTGATGGAAACGGTTTCGAATGGTCTGACGTGACACTTGGGTGCCTCTCACCTCTCTTAAACGTGCCTGGAGTTGAGTGGCATTCATCATCCGGTTTCTCAGGGCAGTGTTCACAATGTAGCGGTCATCAGCACGGGATGTGGCCAAAGGACGTCCACTTCTAGGCCTTTCTGTGACTCTTCCAGTCTCTCCATATCTCTGTTGCAACCTGCTGATGACACTCTGTGACACTCCAAGCTCAGTGGCCACTTCTTTCTGAGAACGTCCTGTTTGAAGCATCGCAATGGCAAGGGACTGTTGTTCCATTGTTAGGTGTCGTCTTGGTCTCATGATGTCAAAATGTGAACAGCATGATGAGGACAACTGTTTAAACACCAGCTCTAATTGAACCAGGACATTTATTGGTCAATTCAAGGATCACACACCTGCCGTGATTTTTGCCGTTAAGCTCCTTGTTAGAGAACAGCAACTTGTGCAAAATTTATTGAAACATTTAACAGTTGGACATGTGCATTTAAAAGCTTAGAGAAGATCACATTAAGTTCACCTGTACAGGTTTGAATGCATTTTAGGCTTGTTGTGAAATTTCACCCAAAAGCTGAATATCCCTAACTTTTTGTGAATAGTGTATGAGTGTGAGAACACCACAAGCATGAAATCAAACAGTAGAGAACATCATTGGAAGGTGCTAGTGGACTGCTGCAAGTTAGCTCACGTTTCCAAATCTCCATTTCACAGTCAGAAATAGTGAACAAAATAAAACTACAACACAATGAATTATTAAATGCAATAGTCAATTTCTACATAAATAAGATACATTTACTTTCATTAATTTACACTTAACCACAAATCCACATGTGGTAGCATTCAGCTGCTAAATGGTATTTGCTAGTTAGCTTTTAGGGAGAACTGAAAGACATTTGCTCCCTGTTGTGTTTACTCTCTTTTTCTACACATCTGCAGTACATTTCCATCATTTGATAGAAAAGCACCAAAGGGTCTTCAAAAATAAAACTAGCAGGAACCCAAGAACGCTCTTCTGGCCCATAGCCTTCCCAGTCAAGCAGGGAGTGCAACCGTGAGCAGCGCAGACGCTGAATGGGTTCAAAGTGAAGCCTATGCAGAAGTGTATAAGACTGCAGTTCCCCCTTCATCCACTAGGGACTCCAAAACAGAGCAAATCCCCATAGACTCCCATGTTAAAAAGACCAACTTCACAGCAGAAATAAACATGTTTACAGCCTGGTTCAAAAATCCATTTTAGGTTTAATAGGTCATGTTTACCTTCATGACAACTGTGGGGGGGGAGTGAAGTTTTTTTCTAACTCGCCCGTTTAAAAGTAATTTAATCCCGAAATTCGTCATATTTAGGGGCGTGTCCTTTTGATTGACAGGTACCCGACCTCCCACTTCAAGAAGGAGAAATGTAGAACAACTGCGGTTTTTAGCCGGTTAACGAGACTTAGACTTACCTGCTTAACTCCATTAGCTTGGTCAGCTCCTTTTAGCACCTATCAGCTCTGGGTTAATTAGCTCTTAGCTACAAGTAAGTCTGAATTTACTAGATGTGAAATACCCCCCCCCCCCCACGCTTACAGCACCCCTCTCTTTTCCCATTTTTGTATTTTCTGGGAGAAATGCTGGGGGAGACACGTGTGACGCTGCTAAGATGGCGATGGTACGAACCATCCAATAAGCTTCAGTTCCGCTCTTCAGAAGCCTTGGGGTGATGTCACAGAGGCTCTGCCCATCTTTTATTTACAGTCTATACATTAACTACATAAAAAAACATGACTATCAAATATATTTCAGTGTCATTAATGCCTTTGACTCAGTCACATTTTTACTACAGTGAGGTAAACGAAATAAAACGTACTCAGTACTGGACTGCTGCTCATGAACCGCCGTGTCAAAGTGAATTATGGGAAAAATGAAGCTGCGAACGAGCCACCAGTACCATCAACTGCATGAAACATGGCATCAGGCATATTCAGAGGAGCCTTCAAATAGGTCTCTTCCTCAGAGAGAGCGTGACTGGTGGTCTGTGTTGGCCCTCTATCGGACCGGCTGCCTCCCACCTGGGATCATGTGAAGAACAAGAAGATCTAACTTCAGGGTGAAGTGACTTTTCTCAGATGGAAAAATCTACAAATTATAAATTTATTCTGTACTAAAGTCAGAAAAGTGATAACGGTTGCTTTTCTGATATACAAAAAAAAAAAACAAGCAGTTTTTTTCTTTCTCCATTAGTTTTAAAGGTGAAAAAAGGAACTACTGCAACCATGTGTGACAGAGGAGATACATTACCGCTGCGAACAATGACTCAACCAATTAAACAAGCTAAAAATCCCAGAGATCATGACATGTACCACAGCCAAGCTTCTAATCTGACATCCCGAGGTGGTGCGCTGTGCAAAGAGCCAAAAAAAAGTTGTAGTTTATCATTTGCAAACAAAAAAAGATTGTGGCTTCAGGCCTAGGGAAAAAAAAAAAAAAAAAAAAAGGTGAACAAAAGTTCGAGTCTCAAAGGCAGTAAAGTCTGCAGTTCCCACCTCATGTCTAAGAATAAAACTCTTCCCAGCCATAAGACTTTGTTCACTGCAACCACAAACAGAAAATAATAATTACTCCATTTTCCTAAAGCATTTACATGCTTGCAGATTCTCTCTCTCTGGATAAGCACATGAGCTTCTCAGTCACATCAGGTCATGTAAATACTTATTTGGAAAACAGGTAATAATGTCAGAATCTGGTCATTTCTCACATTTCATGTCAAATTTTGTGATGTTGTCATCCATGCTAACACTATTCAGCTCCAGCCATTGTCCCAGACAGAGTTAGCTGTCACTCATGTCTTAAATAACATTTTAACAGAGGGAAAGTATGACGCGTCAGTCTTTTTTTAAAACTTAGTAAGCCAGGAAAATAAAAGTTAACTCTTGTATTGTTGAATAAAGATGAGCAGAGACATGCAATCAACATAAAACCCAGCAATCCACTCAGTTTCATGTTTTCCAACCTGAACTATGAAATTAAATGGCTATTAAGCCAACAATAAAATGTACAAACTATATAAATACAGATTCATTAAACAGCACATTACAGTCTTGTCGGGTCTTTTTTACCCCATGGCTGCATCTGAAACAATAAAGCCTCATTATGTTTCTTTATTTGATTTTTTTTAGCTCAAATGTTTTCCTCATGGGGATCCTTCAGGTTGAGGGGGCTACACCCATTTTGGTCTGCGGGGTCGCCCATGCCGGTGTTGGTAGGGGTTCTGCGCTGCAGCCTTATGGCTGTGGGTTTGCCCTTGCCCACCCCAGCCTGGGCGTTTCCTGTGACTGTCTCCAGTTAGCCTCGGCTCCTGATGTGGACGAATCCCCTACAGTTTCCTCGCAGCAGATACAGAGACCTGATGGTAGTTTTATTTTGGTACAGAGGGTTAGGACAGGGATCCACAATCCAGGTCCTCCGTCTGGTGTCCTGCTGGCTTTCCAAGTGTCCCTGCTGCAACACACCTGACTCAGACAAGCTCTGCACATATATGCTAAACACACACTCAGGTGTGCTGCAGCGGACACACCGGCCCTCCAGGACCAGGATTGAGGGTCCCTGGCTTACGGGGAGGGTGGGGTTGTGTGTTTGGGCTGCATGTGTGTTAGTGTGAAATTGTTTTTATGTTGTAAAGCCCACTGCACGTCTGTACAAAAAGTGATTTGTAAATAAAGTTTGATTTGATTTATTTTTTTTTTTTTCACTGTATAAAAACAATGCAAACAAACAGAAACTATAATTAAATTTAGCTCCTCTCAGGACACAACAGGTTATTTTACAGAGAATGACACCATTAAAATCCTCCAAAACGAGCTGCAGAGTTGCAGCTGAAAGGTCATAACCAAAGCGCCGAAGTCAGCCAAAGGTTTTAATGGACTTTAATCCCCAAGTGATCTGAAATGTTTTCCTCACCCCAACCACATCTTTTCTCATTTCCCTCAGAGCTACTGATGTCTGGGCTTTGAAGAGTGAGGGTTTAAATCTCATCAGGATTTTGGGGGGAGATTATAAATTGCTCTCAGGGGGCTTTCAGCTGATCCCTAAACAGCCCAGGGTGTGGAGGCCGCCGTATCTGCAGTTTAGGACAAAACGCAACCAAATGCCTGACCTGAATACACAGAAGCTCCCGTTGCATTTGGAGTTGTGAGAATCACAGTTTTCATTTGAGTTTAAAGCTTGTGTTGTAAGATAAATACTGAGGGGAAATTAGCGTCTAACAGATGTTTGCTGCTAAATGAAGGTTCAAAATAATCTTTACTCGGATAACCTGCGTTTTTCTAGCACTGTTACCATCATCTCTTTGCTTGTTCATGTCCTTTTCTCTTTTGTGCTTTTCATCATCCGACATCCAGGTCTTCTCATAATAAACTCCAATTACGTAGATTAAAAATAGATCCTATTAATATATAAAATTCTATATTATACTGCACTTGACTACAAGAATACTCATTTCTGCTCCAACTACAGCAACTGTAAAGGTGGAAATAAATATATTTTCTATATAGTTGATTATGTTACTGAGAATAAAAAACTGATTGCTGGTTTGGGATCAAACAAATCTTAAAATCTGTTTTTTCCCTCGGCAGGCTGACCTAATCTACTGTAACACAGCAGTTAGCATCTAATTTAATGGCTAAAAAAGGTCCATGAATGCCTCACAAACACAGATTCTCTCTGGTTTGGGGGTTCTTGCAGCTTGGTTTTCACATCACTGGGAAAGATCTTCTCATGCCGTCACTGACAACTGTTGTCTGATTGGTCAGAAACATAAAGTAGGTGTGGTTAATGCAAAAAGCCGATATTTTTGCCCTATTCTTTTAATGCGGAAAGAAGCAGCCTGGTTGAAGGATAGTTTTGAGGAGCAACTGGCTTGTGATAAAGGATCCAGTCCACCTACAGAGGCTGCTGTCGCAGGAACTGACTAGATCCGGGCAGGCCGGGGCCCACGCTGGCAACATAGGGCCGCAGCGCAGCAGAACTGAAAAAATTCAATAGTCTTCATGTATTTATCCATTTTAAAGTAAAATAATGAAACAAAAAGAAGCTTTTATTTTTTACTGACATAACAGCAGACCTCTACCAAATTTCAAACAAAACATTTATCACTTGCAAAAAGAATAAGTTTTCCCACTAGACTATAAATCACCTCAAAACTCAGTGAGTCAGTTGAAACGAAAGTTTATTTCTACAAACCAGTTAATGGTGACGTACGGTGGGCATCATGTGGAGGCAGGTGGAAGGTAAATATGGTAAATCTATGGAAAAAAAAATGCTTGATCTACCTCAGCAGTGTCCAAAGTCGGTCCCAAAAGGCCGCTGTCCTGCAGGTTATTTATCTGTCCCTGCCTCTTGAACATCTGGCTCAAATGAAGTGAACCTATAAAGTTCTACACAATGATCAATTTGGAGTGTATTGGAAAAGAGATACATGGAAAAGCTGCAAGATTGTGGATGGCTCATGAGGAAGAGCAATCATCTTTTAACTGGAAGGTTGGTAGATCATCCCAGGCTTCCCCTGACTACATCCTGAAGTGTTTACTAATGCTGACCCTCTTCTCTTTGCTACCAGACAGAATAATCTCAGTTTTGTCTTCATTTAATTGTAGGAAACTCTCATCCAGGTGTTTATTCCAAAACATCTACACAGCAAGTCTGTTGGACTGCAGTCGTCTTGAGGACAAAATTTACTTTTTCCACACTACCAGTCTCTAAACATCTGCAATGGAAGTGAAAAACACGACACAAATATGGTAAAATGAAAGCTACCAGTCCAAAATAGGGATTTGTAGCCGTCATCCGCTAGAATGACTGACATCTGTTTGCAGCATGGAGACAAGAGATGTGTCGTGCAAATGAATTCCTGTCTGATCTGCCTAATGTACAGGCTGTCAGCTTGTCAAGATGTCATCCCTACATCTTCCAGAACTTTCATTATGCCTGTGAATGTGCCCACACAGTTGTACCCGCATGGAGAAAGACAGTTATGCACATATACATATGCACACCCACAAAGTGTTTAAAATAACGTCAGCCGGAGCTCCAACCATCCATCTTCGGCTGCGGTGGTCCTTATTCAGAGCTCAGTCTGACGTTTGCTAGTTACAGTGTCATCCAACTTCCTGCTGATTCACTCCAGGACCACAGATGGAAGCATTCCTGGCTGCTTTTGCTTCTTTTTAATGCCTTCGTGTTTTACAAACTCAATACCGTCAATATGTTTAAGCAAGATCTGGCCTTATAAGGCAGACGAAAGACTTCTTAGAAGCAGAAAGGGGAGAGAAACGCAACAGGTTTTAGTTTGTTTGCTGCTATTCTGTAAATAGTGCCAGACTGATGGATGTTTGCATCTGCAGGCGTTGGCACCCTGATATGTGAATAGAAAGAAACAGCAATAAAAAGGAGATCCGGATAAGACATTCATTTTCTACACTGCTTACTCCAATAAAAGGTTGTCGGGAAGTTGGAGTCCATCACAGGGCCACCACAAACAACTAATCACGGCTAGGTTGAATTTAGAGTGACCAAATAACCAGTGTGTTTAAAAAAAAAAAAAAAAAAAAAAACCAACACATTCTTACATGGTAATAAGACGTCACTGAAAATGATATTTTAGGGCATAGGTTCATTTGTGTCTGATTTCACCAATGCCAATGGTATCGACACAGGTCAGGTCACATTTATTTATGTAGCACATTAACAGCTTAGTTATCCAAAAGCAATGTACAGTTCATAAAAAAAAGGGAGTAAAAGAGTTATAAATAATCACTTCAGATGTCAGAAAACATGAAACTTTGAGATGTCCTTTTTGTCATAACAAATAGAGACAAACGTGATCACACACTCACGTTGGCCAAACCAGCATGGATAGCCAGCAAAGAGAGTAATGAGAGACCTGATGCAGCAATGCAGCCTCTCTGGCCCTGGACTGATGGGCTGGTACTCATTACATTAGGGAGAGAGCGATGGAGGAGAGCACTACACGGTGTAATAGTCACCACACACACACACGGAAATGGATCCCACAAACACAAATTACCTGTCAGGATCAGTACCAACTCTTGTATGTCACATTTATGTGAAAGGTTAACAGAAACAAATGGTTGACTTGATGTTTGACGGGGAAGCAGTTTCATCAGGGAATCCCAGAACAAAGGTGATGGCACTAAAAACAAAAGGTGCTCGACTCAGTCGAAAAATGACATTAAGAGCCATTATGCAGGAAAAAGTGTTTGTGCCTTAGTTACAGCTGAATTTAGTTCCAATTTAATACAACAAATGTTTTCTCATTTGTGTCTGAAAAGTCACTTGCTGCTGAAACTGAAATTAGCTGGTTTTGGTGATTTCACACTTTTGACACAATGATAGCATAAAGCTATGTAGCAGTGCTAATCTAGTTCAATGCTAGCACTAGATTAGCTTGAAGATAATGTGGAGGAACCATGTCATTTAATTTTCAGTGAGTGTATTTAGCAGATATACATAAACTCAGTTAAAATGTTCACATTGGAGCTGAAAATAACCTTTTTTAGTTTAGCTAAATATTAATGTTACTTAGTTGTATCTAAGCTAGAGCTACATGACCCAGTTGTATTGAAACTAACAGGGTAACAAAGATGCTAGTTGATTTTAAAATGTAGCTACAGCATGAAAATGAGGACAAATACCAGTATATTCTGTAACCAGCTGGATTTTGACCAGGAAAATACAAGAGTGAAGATAAGAGATAGACATTTAACAACAGGGCTAATCAAGGGCCATAGTCATGTAGCTTTTTCAATACATCTACTTCAGCACACCTGATTTAATGAGTCAGAACATCATAGGCTGTTGAATCTGTTTAATTTGAGTCAGGTGTATTGAAGCAGGGATACACTGAAAACCTGCAGGACTGGACAACAACAATAAAAGATAAATAATCTACAGTAACGCCATTTTGAGTGATTTTCAGTGATAGGTAAGGGTTTCAGGATTGGGTATGCAAGGATGAGTCATGAATCCCCAATTTCTGCCAAACTTAGTGATCAGTTAGTTTAAAAAAAAAAACACAGCAAGATAGCAAAGAATTGTGTTAATATCTACAGATTATTATTAATTTTGTGTATTAAACAACAAAGAAGCCATAAAAAAAATTGACTCACCACCAAATTTTCTGAACTTGAACCCAAACTTGGCACAATTAATTGAATACAGGGGCGGAAGAAGGACTCAGAGGCTGCTAAATGTAGGAATTAAGACTTTCTTAACATTTTCTAACATTAAACAAAGGGCACTGGGAAGCCAGAACCAAAGCTGAACAAAAGACACTGGCAACAGACGATCAAAGTGACAATGAACTAGCAGCAAACAGATGACACCAGGCAGATGAGGAGCAGGTGTGGTAATCAACAACCGAGAACCAGGTGTGCCAAATTTCACAACTTTTTATGGGTGTTTATGGGGTCAAACTTGTGCTCAATGCGCTGACAATAATAAAAAAACAGACACTGTACCCTAATAAAAAAGTAAATAGTTATAGGCCATAATCTCTTTCAGGTTGTATCTGTAACAATGTCTGATCTCTTACAAATAAGGTGAATCAGTTGGATTGGAGCGAAGCTGCGCTTAAAGCAGCTGAAAAGAATCATAAAATTAGCAGATGTTTCAGGAATCATAATAATGTGACATTTTCCACTGTAAATTAGGGCCAAGCATCAACATTATTTATCAAATTGGGACATTTAATCATCTAGTTTTCTTATATGGTCAACATTTATTCCTGACTTCCTTTCTGAATAACACTGACCAAACTTCTTCACGACTTTTCTCTTACCTTTGGCAACTTGCTGGCATCCTGCACAAAATAACACATAATAATCACCAAGTAATGTTGGCCTTGTGTCATGCTCCTCACAAGCTGACAGAAACCTTTTGCACCAGTCATAGAGGCTTTTTGTTATTGCTGCAGAGGCTCTTACATGCACATGACAGCTTCAGAGACTGCTCTTTCCTCTCACAGGAAGATATTTCTGGTGCCAGGAGCCCAAAAAACAACTCATCTTTCTGATTGTACTTTACAGTTAGAGAGGTGTTTCATAAAAGCCTGCAACCTTTTTTCCCCCAAATACACCTCTGTCCTGCTCAGCTTAGGTTTTATTCAATCTTTATCAGTCCTCAGGAATTGTTTTAAAGATGCATCAGGTTTCTGTAACAGTATACTGCAGACGTCTGACAGTAAATTTTTGAGTTAAGGATGCAGGAAGAGGTTTTTTTCTTATGTATTTTTAATGAAAGCGATATTTCTTGAGGGGCTGCTGTGAAACAAGCACACTGTTCTCTATAATCTGCTGAAACTTCCGGAAAGGGATTTGAAGTCAGTCTATCTAGCAATATTACGAGCAGTTCTGTCAGAAGATTTTCATAGTTTTAAAGCCTATTTGTTCGCATCCAATTCTATTTAATTTGTAATACCAAACCCTAAGGCCATGTGCTGCTGAGGAGCACATGGCCTTAGGGTTTTGGACAATATGGCATTATTTTACAGTTCCACTGACATCTTATTAAAAAAAAAACCAAAGTGCTTGAATCTTTTAATTCAGACAACATGTTTGCAGCTAATAAAAATATGCAGGCTTACAACACTTCATACAAGTTAAATGCACAGGCAGCTGCTGATTAGGTGCAACATTAAGGATCAGCTGATTGTTCGGCTGTTACCGTGGTGATGTGGTAACAGATGGATGCAGCTGCTGCACATAGAGGAAATGGGAAGTTGCTGAGAGGGTGAGTGGGCACTGCTGCTGAATCTGGTGTATTTTTATTCCTCCAAACAGCGGATCTCACACGTCTTCAGCTAAAACAAGTAATGATGCTAAACTACAATACACAACACAAACTAAAACTGCCGCTTACGCTAAAACTCCACTCAGTTC
The DNA here is from genome assembly GCF_933228915.1 of Telmatherina bonti. Lineage (NCBI taxonomy): Eukaryota > Metazoa > Chordata > Actinopteri > Atheriniformes > Telmatherinidae > Telmatherina > Telmatherina bonti. The sequence continues at coordinate 11,408,197 of NC_136618.1, forward strand.
AGTCTGCCTGCATTTACTGGAGTCTAATATATATTTCCACCTTAAAAACGAATGACTTGAAGACAAAGATTAAATCATGTGAAGTTTATATAATGAATGAATGAATGAATGAATGAATGAATTTATTTCGAGACAGATAAGAAAGCGTGAACATACACATATCCATATACATACACATACAGACATATATACTCCCATACATATACATACATACACACACATATACATACATATGCACACACACATATATACATATACATATATATACATACATACACATACACACACCTGCATATATATATACATACATACATACACCCACGCACATGTACATATACATACATAAACATATACCCACATATAAATACACACATATGTAGATACAATAAGAATAGTATATGTATCTGTGTATGTATTTCATACAGTATACCCATTTTGGGCAACAAAATAAATAAAAACTGTACCTCGAAAAGGCGTGGGAAGAAGAAAACTTATTAATTCCCACCCCTCGTCATCATATGCATATTTAGGTTGCAATAATTAAGTTTTTTAGTTGAAGTAAGTGCATAAAATATGTATATTCACATGCTATGATATCAGTTAGTCTTGAATTACATATACAATATTAGACAATATGCATACATAAGATATAATTTAATACATTTAGTTGTATTATCAGAATTACTGCCATTACCATATCACCGCCATATATCAACACAATTAGTATTTACTCTATCAACAGTATTAATACTGAATGGTACTGATGGCTAATCTTTGAATTGAATACCCTTTTTTTAATTATTATTTATTTATTTATTAATTTTTTAAAGTACTTTAGCGTGATGTCCCTTCAAAGGGCCAGGTGTTCAGTGGACCTGCTGCCAGGGGGGGTCAGTCCCCTGGCAACAGTACCACCATTGGCTGAGTGTCCTGTACTATGCATTAAAAGAGACAAGATTTGGGGTCTACTACTAAAAGGTGATAACCTCTCAGCAGCAGAACCCCCCTTGCCTGCCCTTCACTAAGAATTATGCTATGTGTGTGTAATTCATTAAGATAGCACCATTCTCATTTACTTATATATATATATATATATATATATATATATATATATATATATATATATATATATATATATATATAATTTTGTTCATATATATATATTAGAAATTTAGATATAGAATAATATATAGATAGAATATTGATACTACATTTACATTATATTAATATTATATTTATTATACATTTATAATATTATAACAATATCAAGGTATTATATAATTTTGAAGATATCATAATAATACTTGTACGTTAATTAATTGAAGGTATTGTATATGTTGATGATATAGCAAAAAAATTATAACAGCAATAATAACAATACATGTATACAATTATATCACTGAGTTATCATTGATCAATAGTCTAGTAATAAAGATATAATACATTATTATGATACAGTAAAACACCTGACTACTTGCAATATAGGTTATGACACTTTTGAAATAACTATACATACTTCACAGTATTTTCTACTACTAACCATTCAATAGACAAGAACACCATTTAATGAGTAAACATACAAACTCAGTTCTCATTCATGTACCGTGACAATATCATGTTTTTGAATTTTGATTTGAACAGATGAATATTTGGGCATTGCTTGAGTTCTGATCCCAGTTGGTTCCAAAGCTTAACCCCACATATAGACACACACAAGCTTTTTCTAGTGGTTCTTACTGCTTTAACTTTGAAATTACCACAACCCCTCAGATTATACTCCCCTTCCCTCTGCCTAAAAAGTTTTTGAAGATTCACCGGAAGAACATTTTTATTAGCTTTAAATAGAAGCTGGGCTGTATAATAGTCAACTAAATCAAAAAATTTTAACAATTTCGATTGAAAAAATAAAGTATTAGTGTGGTCATAATATCCCACCTTGTGTACAACTCGTACAGCACGTTTCTGGAGTATTATGAGGGGATTCAGTGAACTTCTATAGTTGTTTCCCCACACTTCTACACAATAAGTTAAATACGGCAAGACCAATGAACAATATAACAACAGTAAGGCATTATAATCTACATAGTATTTGGCTTTGTTAATGATTGAAATACTTTTAGAAAATTTTCCTTGTATGTGCCTTATGTGCGATTTCCAATTTAATGTGCTGTCAATAGTTAAGCCCAAGAATTTAATTTCCGACACAGCATCTAAATCAACACCATCAATCTTTATCACTGAATCTACATTTACATTGTGGCTTCCGAAGAACATTGCTTTAGTTTTATTTAAGTTTAAAGATAATTTGTTCAAATCCATCCATGTTTTCACTTTCTTTAATTCACAATTAATGAAATGAATCAAATCATTGTAATTGTCATTAGAATAGAATATGTTCGTATCATCTGCAAATAAGATTAATTTTAGTAATTTAGACACCTGAAATATATCATTAATATATAAATTAAACAGCCTTGGGCCCAAAACAGATCCTTGTGGGACCCCACACCCAATGCCCAAATACCCTGATGAAAATTCTCCCATTTTCACATACTGTTGTCTTTCAGTTAAATAGCTTTTGATCCAGCTTAGAGCTACTCCCCTAATGCCATATTTTTCCAATTTTTGTAGTAAAATGCTATGATTTAAAGTATCAAAAGCTTTTTTCAAATCAATGAATATACCAACTGCATATTTCTTCTTATCCAAGCAATTTGTTATCTCTTCCACTGCATCAATAATGGCCATTGATGTTGACCTCGCTGTTCTAAAACCATACTGACTTTCATGAATTAAATTGTGTTTATTTATAAAATTCTCTAATCTACTGTTAAACAGTTTCTCTAATATTTTAGAAAATTGCGGGAGCAGGGAGACAGGTCTATAATTAGTGAAAATGTGTTTATTTCCATTTTTATATAGTGGCAATACTTTTGCAATTTTCATTTTGTTGGGAAATGTTCCAGTTTGAAAAGATAGATTACAAATGTACGTTAAGGGTTTAACAATACTATTTATAATTCGTTTAATCAATGACATATCAATGTCAAAACAATCAGTAGAAAATTTATTTTTGCATTTGTTCACCATGTCTATAATTTCTTCATCTGTTACTCCCAAAAGAAACATTGTCTTTGGGTTTATTTCTATTAAGGAACCTGTTTTGTTGCTACTACAATGAGGAATTTTTGCTGCCAGGTCTGGACCAACATTTACAAAAAAGCTATTAAAACTTTGAACCACTTTCTTCATATTATAATTATCATTATTGTTATCAATAAAATAGTTTGGATATGAATTATTTTTTGTATCTCCTTTAATTATTTTATTAAGTATCCCCCAGACCTCTTTAATATTGTTTTTATTTTTATTTAATAAATCGGTATAATATAATTTTTTGCTAGTTCTTAATATATCAGTCAATTTATTTTTATATGTTTTATATCGATGTTCAGACTCTTCACTTCTTAATCTAATGAATTGCTTATATAAAGTATTTTTTTTCTTACAAGCATTTTGCAAACCTTTAGTTAACCATGGACATTTCACAGATGTACTGTTTATACAAAACTGGCGAACTGGACAACTTTTATCATATGCTGAAGAGAAGATTTCCAAAAAAGTGTCCTGTAAACAGCACTCCAATCATGTTCGACCAAGTCATTATAGAGTAAATTGATTGACTCTTCAGTTTGTACTCGTTTGTACCTGTATTTTTTAGGCGATTTGTGTTTATTATCATTATTATTATCGTTATACACTAAAAAGACAGGGAGATGATCAGTTATATCACAGATCAGCAGACCACTGACGTTAGTAGACTCCATATTATTTGTAAAAATATTGTCAATAGGTGTAGCACTGTGCATTGTAATTCTGCTTGGTCTTGTAATAACTGGAAATAAACTCATAGTATACATTCTACTTATGTAATCATCAGTTGTTTTGTGATTATTTGGATTTATTAGATCAATATTGTAGTCCCCGCAAATGAATATTTTTTTATTGCTTATTGCAGAAAATGTTTGTTCAATCCAATTAGTAAACTTTTCCACACATGAACCTGGAGACCTATATATACAACTAACTATAATATTTTTATTTTTTTCATTGATGATTTCTATAGATAAACATTCAAGTATGTCATTAATTGTTACGGTCATATTTTTTAAAATTTTGTATTTGTATTTTTTATTTACATATATTGCAACTCCACCTCCTGCTTTGTTTGTTCTGTTTACATAGTTGAGATTATAATTACTTAACTCAAAATCAATACCTTTGTTTTCATTGAACCATGTTTCTGAGACTGTTATAATACTAAATGGATGCCTAATTTGTTGTAAGTATTCTTTGATTGCATTGAAGTTTGTATACATACTTCTACTATTAAAGTGGATAATAGAAAACTTCCCTTGTGAATCAACGAAGGTGTTATAGTCATTCTCAGTGTAATAATTACAATAAATAGGGTTAGCTGATAGAAACATGTTATCCGGGTCTATTTGGTCTTCCAAATCACTTGAACTATACTCAGTATACTCAGATAATTTCAATTCCATTAATTCATTTTCCAGAGTTCCTAGAGGTGTTCTTAAATGTGTACTATCCAAGGAAATGTAACTGGATGACATATACACAGTTTTTTTTTATTTTTTATTTTTTTTAATCTCATTGACTCATACTCACTAATGTCACTCATATTTATTCAGTTCCTCTAAGTCTTTAATAACCAGTACTTTAGCCTCTTCAGGTGATCCATTCAATTTTATGTATATTTTACAGTTCATCACCCAAGTATTCTGTATTTTGTTCTGTTTCCTTAAGAATCTTGCCTTCTTGGCGATTCCTGCATTCCTTTTGATCAGATGATCATTCAAAAAGACATTCGTACCTTTTAACTTTTTTCCTTGCTTCATCAATGCAATCTTATTTTTCCTATTTGCAAACCTTAGTATCACAGCCGGTGTGTCGTTCTTCTTCCTGGGGAGCGGATGGCAAGCTTCAATTGAGTCCTCATCCAGATGTATGTCCCTGGTGGCGAGAAAAGCCACCACCTGTTGTTCCGCAGAGCTCACCTCTAGCTCACCGGGTTCCTCCTCTCTGCCGGTAGACACTGCATGCGCATATGATCGAGGTTTTATCTTTAGTCCAGTCACAATCACGTCATTTAGTCTGGAGTATTGTTCAAGATCTTCCACTTTCCTCTCTAGGGCCGCAATTTTCTTGTCCTTCTCCTCGATGCGAATACGTAGCTCCGCCACTTCCTCCACAAGTTTAAGAATCTTGTCTTGTTTCATCTTTATTGTAGAAATGTCCTGTGAGAGAAAATCGAGTGTCTTTTTTATGTCCTCCGTCTCCTCCATTAGTGGGTTTTTCTTCGCTGGCATATCGATGTTAGAAAATTAATACGCTGTACACAAGCCAAAATACAATCTCGATGTTGCTCGAGCCGCAGCTAACGCAAGCTAGCTTGCGACCACAATCTATGCTTGCGACGTATCCACTATCACCGATCCGGTGCTGTGGCTACAATGTGTCTGGGACTCAGCAATTGAGCTTGGTTGCTAGCTGCTAGCACCAGTCCACACCTTGTCAGATGGTTGTCAGGCTAGCTCTTCAAGCTAGATAGCCACAGCCCACAGATCGCCGTTGTTACAGCCAGCGGGCTAGCTCCTTGGCTAACCGCTAGCTCCTGTCCAAAAATCGCCAACGGAGCGCAGTAAATGTCCCAAGATCTCCCAATTTCAGGCGAATGTCCACAAGCTTCTTGTATCCTTATATCATAAAAAAAGTCTTTCCATAGTCCAAAATAATGTCAAAAACACTTACAACTAACACAGAGAGTTCAAATAGACACGCAACTGTCAACCCAAATC